>NW_027141390.1:0-160840 GCF_036365525.1 Heterodontus francisci
AAGGTGATTAGGCAGAGTCAACATGGTTTTGTGAAAGGGAAATTACGTTTAATGAATTAACTGGAGTTCTTTGAAGAAGTAACATGTGCTGTGGATAAAGGGGAACTGGTGGATGTACTGTACATAGATTTCCAGAAGGCATTTGATAAGGTGCCACATCAAAGGTCATTGCGAAAAATAAAAGCTCATGGTGTAGGGGGTAAGACATTGCCATGGATAGACGTTTGGTTAGCTAACAGGAAACAGACAGCAGGCATAAATGGGTACATTTCTGGTTGGCAGGATGTAACGAGAGGTGTGCCATAGGTATCAGTGCTGGGGCCTCAACTTTTTACAGTTTATTTAAATGAATTAGATGAAAGGACCGAAGATGTGGTTGTTAAATCTGTTGACGTAACAAAGTTCTGAAGAGGACACAGGAGGCTACAAACGGACATGGATAAATTGAGTGAGAAGGCAAAGATCTGGTAAATGGAGTTGAATGTGGGGCAATGTGAAATTGTCCATATTGGTAGTAATAATGAAATTAAACTAAGCATATTATCTGAATGGTGAGGGATTGCAGAACTCTGAGATGCAGGAGTATCTGGCTGTCCTGGTGCATGAATTGTATTAGGTTAGTATGTCGGTTCAGAAAGTAGTTAGGAAAGTTAATATAATGTTATCACTTATTGTGAGTGGAATTGAATACAAAGGTAGGGAGGGCATTGGTGAGACATTATCTGGAATTCTGTGTTCAGTACTGGTCTCCTTATTTAAGGAAACATGTAAATGCGTTGCAAGCAGTTCAGAGAAGGTTTATTAGAATAATATGGGCGGACTATCTTATGAGGAAAGGCTGGACAGGCTAGGCTTATATCAGTTGTTGTTTAGAAGAGTAAGGGGCGACTTGATTGAAACATTGAAGATTCTGAGCGTGGGATAGAGCAAGTGAGGGCGGCAGAGAGAGAGCGGGGGAGATGGAGAAAGAGAGAAAGAGAGAGCTGAGCTCATCGACTGCTGAAACCCTCATCCATGCCTTTGTTACCTCGAGATTTGACTATTCTAACACACTGCTGTCTTGTTACCCACATTCTACTCTCTGTAACCTTGTGATCATCCAAAACTCTGCTGCCATCTTCTAATTTACACCAAATTCTGTTCACCCAACATCCCTGTGCTCACTGACCGACATTGGCTCTTGGTCCAGTAACACCACAATTTTAATATTCCAACCGTGAGATCAAATCCCTCCATGTACTCGTCCTTCTGATTATCCCAATCCCCTGTCCATTTCCAATATTCCTGAAACTTGTTCATCTTAAAGTCTTTTGCTAATTCCCTTTTTAAAGGTGGGTTTCTTTCACTCTGTCTCTATCCCTGACCACACATTTCATCTCTTCATCTTCCACCCTGCAAAATCATATAAAAGGGAGGCAGGAACTCTGTTGAAACTCCTACACCACTGTAAGATCTGATAGAGTGTCACAGCTTAACAGAAAGGAGGTCGAAGGGTCACAAGCAATTTATTGCAGGGAAACCATTGGAAAAAATTCGGGGGGAGCGGATTAATCTCCACGTGGAGAGGCTGGGATTAATCAGGGATAGTCAGCATGGCTTTGTCAAGGGGAGTTCGTGTCTAACTAAATTGATTGATTTTTTTCGAGGCGGTGACTAGGGGTGTAAATGAGGGTAAAGCAGTAGTCTGCATGGACTTCAGTAAGGCTTTTGATGGGGTCCCACATGGGAGATTTGTTAAGAAGGTAAGAGCCCATGGGATCCAGGGCAATTTGGCAAATTGGATCCAAAATTGGCTTCGCGGCAGGAGGCAGAGGGTGATGGTCAAGGGTTATTTTTGCAAGTGGAAGCCTGTGACCCGTGGTGTACTGCAGGGATCGGTGGTGGGACTCTTGCTGTCTGTAGTGTACATTAATGATTTAGACGTGAATATAGGAGGACTGATCAGTAAGTTCACAGCTGACACGAAAATTGGTGGTGTTGTAAATAGTGAGGAGGAAAGCCTTAGATTACAGGATGATATAGATGGGCTGGTAAGATGGGCAGAGGAGTGGCAAATGGAATTTAATCCTGAGAAGTGTGAGGTGATGCAATTTGGGAGGGCGAACAAGGCAAGGAAATATGCAATGGATGGTAGCACCCTAGGAAGTACAGAAGGTTAGAGGGACCTAGGTGTACTTGTCCATTGATGACTGAAGGCAGCAGCACAGGCAGACAATGCGGTCAGGAAGACGTATGGGACACCTGCCTTTATTAGCCGAGGCATAGAATATAAGAGCAGGGAGGTTATGATGGAGCATAAAACTCCAGTTAGGCTACAACTGGAGGACTGTGTATAGTTCTGGTTGCCGCACTATCAAAAGGATGTGATTGCAATGGAGAGGGTGCAGAATAGATTCACCAGGATGTTGCCTGGGCTGGAGCATTTCAGCTATGAAGAGCGACAGAAAAGGCTCGGGTCGTTTTCCTTAGAGCAGAAAAGGATGAGGGGTGTCATGATTGAGCTATACAAAATAATGAGGGGCATTGATAGGTTAGATATGAAGAATCTTTTTTCCCTTAGCGGAGGGTCAATAACCAGGGGGAATAGACTTAAGGTAATTGGCAGGAGGTTTAGAAGGGATTTGAGGAAAATAATTTTCACCCAGAGGGTGGTTGGAATCTGGAACGCACTGCCTTAAGAGATGGCCCGGGCAGGAACACTCACAACATTTCAGAAGTATTTAGATGAGCACTTGAAACGCCATGGCAAACAAGGCTACAGGCCAAGTGCTGGGAATTGGGATTAGAATAGTTCGGTTCTTGATGGCCGGCACAGACACAGTGGGCTGAAGATCCTGTTTCGGTGCTGTCTATCTCTATAATTCTGTGACTCTTTGAGGAGTAACAGTTCAAATAGAGCATAACATCAGAAGAGACATAGTGTACATAGGACCTGTGGCAGGTGAGAATGGCTTTCAGCTATGGATCAGATGTTAGAAGCTATTATTAAAGACGTTAGAAAGACGTTAAAGCACGTCGAAAAAATCAAGGTGATCAGGGAGAGTCAACATGGTTTTGTGAAAGGGAAATCATGTTTAACCAATATATTGGAGTTCTTTGAAGTAGTAACATGTACTGTAGATAAAGGGGAACTGGTGGATTTACTGTACTGAGATTTACAGACCACATCAAACGTCATTGTGGAAAATAAAAGCTCATAGTGTAGGGGGTAATATAACTGGCATGGATAGAGGATTGGCAAGCTAACAGGAAACAGTGTAGGCATAAATGGGTTATTTTCTGGTTGGCAAGCTGCAACGAGTGGTGTGCCACCGCGATCAGTGCGGGGGCCTCAACTTTTTACAATTGATATAAATGATTTTGATGAATGGACCGAAGGTATCCTTACGAAATTTGCTAATGACTCCAAGATTGGTAAGAAGATAAGTTCTCAAGAGGACATAAGGAGGTTAGAAAGGGATACAGATAGGTTAACTGAGAGGTCCAAGAAGTGGCAAATGGAGTATAATGTGAGAAAAGGTCAAACTGTCCATTTTGGCTGGAGGACCTGACTGTTACCTCGAGACTTAACTATTCCAACACACACCTGGCTGCTCTCCCACATTCTATTCTCTGTAACCTTGTGGTCATCCAAAACTCTGCTGTCACCTTCTAATTTACACTAAATTCTGTTCACCCAACATCCCTGTGCTCACTGATCTACATTGGCTCTTGGTCCAGTAACACCTCAATTTTAATAGTCTCACTCGTATGATCAAATCCCTCATGTCCTCACCCCTCTGATTATCCCAATCCCCTGTTCATTTCCAATATTCCTGAAGCTTGTTCATCTTAAAGTATTTTTCTAATTCCCTTTTTAAAGTTAGTTTCTTTCCCTCTGTCTCTATCCCTGACCACAAATTTCATCGCCCCAGCTCCACTGGTGCTGTGGAAGATTGGATCCATAAATTGGTGTGCGCTGCACTGCCGGTCACATCCAGTACATTGTACAGGACACCCAGGCTGGCCGGGGTGCTGGTGTCGGTGTAATGTGTTTGTGTCTGTCGTGTGAGGAAGGTCTGAATATGGTGTCAATCAGCCATTCCGGCAGCTTTGATGTACGACTTTGAAACTTGGTCTTTGCATGTCCACTGACCGTCTGTGTCAGTCACTCTCAGCTGAACATACATTCAGCAGCACGAGGAACCTCCTCTAGTGTTATTTAAGTAGACCCGGTATCCACCTTACAGGTGTAGGACTTTTTACTGACTTCTGCCATTGTAAAATTAGTGGAGGTGCTGTGGATGGTTTTCCGGAGGTTGTGTTGTGAGCTGCTGCAGACATTCAGGGAGGACAGAGGATTTGTTGACCCAACTCTGGTCAAGTTATAGGGACTGTAGTTACAGTGTCTCTGGGTCTGTAACATGACCAACAAATGGAGCAGAGGCTGCAGAGAGGGGAAGCTGTGCAAAGAGGGCGGAGGAGGGGGCTCTGCCCTACCCACCCCGGGTTTTCCAAGAGCAAAAAGAGCAGTGATCCGAATAACGAGCTCTGGAAAACACCTCTGTATACTCCCATCGAGTCTGAACAACAACCTTTCAGCACTTCTCTCTGTTTACTGTTCCTTAGCCAATGTTATATCCACACAGTCACTGTCCCTTTAATCCATAGGGTTCGGTTTTCCTTACCTGTTTATTGAATGTGATTTGGTCAAACACCTTTTGAAAGTCCATATATATAACTTCAATCACACCACCCTCATGAACCCTCTCCATTGTTTTATCAAAGAACTCCATCAAGTTTACCTCACCACCACCTCTCTCCACTGTTGTTAAATTATCAGACTGCTTATCCAACACCCAGTACTGGATGAGCAGAAATTTCCTCCAATTAAATATTGGGAAGACTGAAGCCCTTGTTTTCACTCCCCTCTCGAACTCTGTTCCCTTGCTATTGATTCCATCCCTCTCCCTGTATCTGTCTGAGATTCAGACAGTTTGTTTGCAGCCTCAGTATCACATTTGATCACAAAATGAGCTTTAACCTCATTTTCAGGATATCATTACAACCGCCTACTTCCACCTGAGTAACAGCGCCCGACTTCACCCCTGTCTCAGCCCATCTGCTGCTGAAATTCATTCATGCCTTCCTTATCCCTAGAAATGACTACTCCAGCACACTTTTCTCTGATTTCCCACCTGCTACTCTCTGTAAACTTGATGTCCTCCTGAACTCTGCTGCCATGTCCTAAATCGTGCCACGTCCCGTGCACATATCACTGACCGAATTTGACTCCTGATCAAGTAATCTCTTTATTTAAATTCTCAACTTATTTTTCCTCCAACACCTCGCCCCCGTCCTGTATATATCTGTGCTCCTCTAATTCCGGCCTCTTGTGCATCCCGGATTTTAACTGTTCCACCATTGGTGACCACACCTTCAGTTGCCTCAGCTCCAAGCTCTAGAATACCCTCCTTACACCTCTCCGCCTCTCCATCCCGCCACCTCTCCACCACACTTTCCTCTTTTAAGACACCCATTAAAACCTACATCTTTGACCACACTTTTGGTCCTCTGACCTAATAATTTCTTATATCTCTCGGTGTCATGTTTTGTTTTATGAGGAAGCATCATGGGATGTTTTATTACATTAAAGACACTATATAAAATAAGTTGTTGTTGTCGTTTGCCATACATGATTTTGAATTCGCATTTGCGTGCTGCTTCTCAAATTTTATCCCTTTTATGAGTAAGGAATACTTATATCCTGCTTGTGACCTTTAGAAATTTCCAACCACCGACATTAGACTGACTGGTCATTAATACAGGTTTTACCCCATCTCTCCTTTTTTAAACAGGGAGTAACATTTACAACCCTCCAGTTCTCTGTTATCACTCCCATATCCAAGGACGATTGAAAGATTCTGTCCAGGGCCTCTGTTATTTCCACATTTCCTTTCCTCAGTAGCCTCATGCATCCCATACAGACAAGGTAAATGTTCTACTTCTTTGAGGTACAAAAAGTGTTTGGATGGAAAGTGGTCAACAGAACCTGTTTGTTCAGTGACTGTAGTTAATGTCAGTCTCCATGGACCCTAATTGTGTCACTGAAGGTTTTCCATCTTCTATTAATAAGGGATTCCTTTCAAGGTTTAATACCATTGTGAAAGTCGATCGTCAGCTTCACCACTTACAGGCATCAGCTGCACCAGAGAAAGGGAGAGGATAGATCGGAACCTGAGAACAATAGATTGGAATGTTACAACAATGGATCAGAATCTGAGAACAGTGGATTGGAATGTTACAAAAGTGGGCAGAGGATTATCATGGCCTCTTTACATGCTTTCTATGGACGATTCGCTGTCTTTAACATCCCGGATCTATTACGCACTGTTGATTATACAACACATTTACTATCCCATCCTTGCTATTGTTGGTGTCCCTGGTAAGTTTGTCAATACAGCTATGAATATTATAAACCATATTTAACTGCAATAATGTTCCTGGAATTTACTCTGCCCTCCTTACTGCTGTTGTTAGTCCTGGTGAATCTCTGTCTCCAGCTATTAGCTCTACAACCATTGCTAATAGTATTATAGTTCTTGTAATTTATTCTCATCTTTCCTGCTGTTACTGCCCTGGTAAGTCTTCATTTCCACAAATACGATCTGTAAACCCTGGTTCACTGAAATACTGTTCAAGTAATTTTTTTTTCTCTGAAGCCCGAAACCAGTGTTATTGGTCTCCATAAGAAATCCTGTCCCCGATCTGTGAACGACATACTCCAAGTCCAATGTCTGAGACTGAACCAGACTGTTTGCAACCTCTGTGTTCTATTTAAACCTGAGCTGTGTTCATCTCCATATTCTCTTCTTCACAAACCCTGCCTACTACCACCTCTGTAATATCACCCATCTCCACCTCTGCCTCAGCCCATCTGCTGCACTACCCCTCATCTGTGCCTTTGCATAGTGTCAGTGGGAGTATCACATCACTCCCGGCACTAATAGGGATCAGCGGCTCTGGAGAGAGGAAGAGGATAGATCAGAATCAGAGAACAATAGATTGTAATGTTACAACAATGAACAGGAGTTTCATCTGGGAGTTTAACTTTCTTTCTGCAGATTATGATCAGTTCTCATTAAACAGTCTGATCTATTCCGCACTGAGGAATATTCAATACATTCACTACCCCTTCCTGGCTATTATTGGTGTCCCTAGTAAGTCTCTGTATCTAACTATTAATTCGATAAACCATGTTTAACTGCATTCCCATTCTTGTCATTTCCTCTGCCCTCCTTGCTGCTGTTGTTATTCCTGGCAAATATATGTCTCCAGGTATTAGCTCTATAAACCATTGCCAAGTGCATTAGAGTGCCTGTAATTTACTCTCCCATCTTTGCTGCTGTTGCTGTCCCTGGTAAGTCTGTACTTCCCGCTGTGACATCTGCAAAATTTGTTTCATTGAAATAATGTTCTTGCTATTTAAATTTGGGAAGAGTGCAGTTGTCATTGGTCTCCATAAGAAATTCCATCCACTATCCATGAACCACGATCTCCTCATTGCCAAATATCTGAGGCTGAACCAGACAGTTTGCAACCTCTGTGTTCTATTTAAATCTAAGCTGAGTTCATCTCCATATTCTCACCAACTGTGCCTCCTACCACCTCTGTACTAACACACGTCTCCACCTCTGCCTCAGCCCATCTGCTGCATAAACACTCATCTGTGCCTTTGTTAAATACACACCCTCCCAGTTATAAACCTCCAGAAACCACAGCCCATCCATAACTATGCTGCCTGTATTCTAACTCACACCAAATCCCGATCACCCATCACCCCTGTGCTCACTGATCTACATTAGCTCCCGGTCTGGCAGCACCTTAATTTTAATATTCTCATTATTGTGGTTGAATCTCTCCATGGCCTCACCCCTCCAATTAATCCCATTCCCCTCTCCATTCCCATATTCCTACAACTCTTTTGCCTGAAAGTCTTTTCTTCAATTCCCTTTTAAATGTAACTGTTTGAAAAGGCACTGTTTGAAAATTATGGGTCGCCCTTTTCAGACAGAGATGCGGAGACTTTTCTTTTCCTCAGATGATTGTGTGATTTTGGAAATCTCTACCTTAGAAGGTGGTGGAGGGGGGGTGGGGGAGTCATTGTATATTTTTAACGCAGAGGTAGATAGATTTTTGTTAGGCAAGAGAACCTAAGTTTATCGGGGGTAGATGGGGGTGTGGAATTCGAAACGCAAACAGATCAGCCATGATCTTATTAGATGGTGGAGCAGGCTTGACGGGCTGAATGGCCTACTTCTGCCCCTAATTCATATGATCCTATAGTCGTTCTCTCTGTTTATCTACTCTGGCAATGATTTTCAGCTCCACAGCGCCACTGGGCCGAACGCCATGTAAGTTTGGATCCTTAAAATAATACGAGCTGAGCTGCCGGTCACTTCAAGTGTTCCATGCTGGAGAGGGCTCGAGTCCCCGTTCACCAAGCATGTGCTGGTAGCGTGAGGAGGGGTCTGTATATCTCTTCTATCAGCCATTCCAGCAGCTGTGATGTACGTCTTTGAAACTTCGACTGTCCACGGAACGCCTGTGCTAGTCACTCTCAGCTGAACATCCATTCAGCAGCACGAGGAAGCCCCTCTAGTGTTATTTAAAAAGGAACAGGCATCCAACTTACAGGTGAGGGGTTTTTGACTTACTTCTGCTATTGTAAAGTTAGTGGAGGTGCTGTGGATGGTTCGCTGGAGGTTGTGTTGTGAGCTGCTGCCGACATTCAGGGAGGACAGAGGATTTGGTGACGCAAATTTGGACAAGGTATGGGGACTGTAGTTACAGTGTCTCTGGGTCTGTAACAAATGGAGCAGAGGCTGCATAGAGGGGTAGTTCTGGAAAGTGGGAGGAAGAGGGGGCTCTGCCCTACGCACCTCCGGTTTTCCAAGAACACTTTTGCTACCTACACCTAACCCAGGAGCAGTGCGTGAGGTGACTCTGATTCAATAAGGAGGTGGTCACAGAGCTGTGTCGCCTCCTGTAACACGACCTGGAGCCTCACACCAGGGTGAGGACGGAGCTGTCAGTGGCTGTTAAGGTCACAGTTTCATTGAACTTCTATGTATCTGGATCTTTCCAGGCAGGAGCAGGAGAAGTATCCAACATCGAGTCACAGAGACTGATAGAGCCATTTACGACATAGAAGGAGGCCATTCATCCCATCATGTACATGCTGGCTCTCCATGGAACAATCCATTCAGTCCCACTCGCCCGCTCAATCCCTGTAGCAAATTCATTTCATTCAGGTGCCCACCAGCTTTCATTTGAAATCAATGATTGTCTCTGCTTCCAACACACTTGTGGGCAGTGAGTTCCAGATCATTAACACCCGCTGCAGAAAGAAAAATGTTCTTCCTCATATTCCCCCTGCATCTCTTGTCCAAAACATTCCATCCGTGCTCCTAGTCCTTCTTCCATCAGTTAATGGGAACACTTTTTCATTGTCTAAATTATCCAGACCTGTCATAATCTTGTAACCTAACCTTGGAACTAAAATCCACCATCCCTGGAACCATTCTGTTAAATCTCTTCAGCACCATTTCAAAGACCTTCACAATCTTTCTGAAGTGTGATGACCAGAATTGGACAAACTAGTCCAGCTGAGACCTAACCAGAGATTTTTAAACATTCATCATAACTTCTCTGCTTTTGAACTCAATACCTCTCATTATGAAATCCAAGATTATATGTATTTTACGAACCAATCTCTCAATATGTCCTGTCACCTTTCAAGATGGATACACATGCACGCACAGGTCTCTCTGTTCCTGCACACTGTTTAGAACTGTGTTATTAAGTCTATATTGCCTTCCTATCCTCTCTGTCAAAATGCCTCACCTCAGACTTGTCTCACACTTTCATCTGCCACTTGTCTGCTCAATCTACTTAGTATCTATGTCCTGTCACAGGTGGTTCTGAACATACTCACTGTTTGTCACAGCTCCAAGTTTGGTATCAGAGGCGGATTTTGAAATTCTACTCTGTATTCCAAGATCCAAGTCATTTATACACAGCAAAATTAAACAGTGGCCCGAGCACTGACCCTGGGGGAACACTCACTGTCTAACATCTTGCAGTCTGAAAAACTGCCATTTACTATGACACACTGTTTTCTCTATGTAAACCTTTGTTTTTATCCAATTGGACACTGACCCTCCCATTCCATTTGACTCAATGTTGGTAATTAACCTTTTCTGTGGCACTTTATCAAACACATTGTTCAAACCAATCTAGACAACATCCATCACATTCCCTTCATCAACCTTCTCTGTTACAACATCAAAAGTGCAATTAGATTAGTCAAGCATGACTTTCCTTTTGTAAATCTATGCTGGCTATCCTGAATTAACTCAAACCTCTCAACATGCCTGCTGTTTTATCCCTGATTATTGTTCTAAAACTTTTCCCACCACTGATGTTGGACTAACTGGCCTGTAGTTGTGAGGAATGTGTGCTGTCCATTGATGTATCCGCTAGGTGAGAGAGGCCATCTATGTTGGGTAAAGTTAATACATCATTTTCACCCTCAGCGGGGATAAGCAGGATGAGGTCCCGTGGCTTTGTCAGGAGAGCCACATTCCTGATGGTCGAGGTGTCTCTACGGTGTCCCCATGTCAACGGGGAGAGGTACAGGAACTGACTAAAATCTCACTCCATTAATGTACAGTTGGTGGGTGAGCATGCCCAGTACATCATGTTGGTGAATGTCCCACTATCCTGGCAGCAGCCACATTAACTTCATTCTGATGCAGTCAGCCGGTCCCAACACATCAGGCTCCCATGCAGAACCAGAATGTGGCTCCACGGAGAAAAATGTAACCACCCCGCCCTCTCCAGACACAGCTCATGGTACTACACCCCCAAACTTCCTCCCACCGCCAACCAACCTCACACAATTAATATGTGTATAACGTGAACAATGAAGTCACCAGGAACATGGTGGAACAGACCACCAGTGTGATGAAGAAATGCTTCCACTGTCCGAACCTCTCGCGGGGAGCCCTCCCGTCCACACTGGAGCAGGTGTCCAAGTTCATGGTGTTCTGCTGCACCCTTCATATCATCACCATCATGAGGACACAGGCATTGGCACCAGGAATCCGGAGGAAAACTCAGGAGGAGGAGGAGGAGGCAAGGAGAATATTTCCTGGATGCCTTTGACCCAGAAAGACCGTCAGAGAGTCTCTGCTTATATTCTGTTTCCCATAGGACAACTTCCCTTCCCCACCATGGATCCCCCATTCTCCACCATTACACCCATCTGAGACGCTCCATCACAGTGTCCCCTTCGTCATCATCCTGCAATAAAAAACACCAACAACAATCTTTTCATTAACATCTTTATCCAACAGCACATCCAATTATACAAACAAAACTGAACTATTCAACCTTGTGTATTCCCTTAGTGCCTGTCTTGTGGGTTCCCTCGACTTGCCTAGTGCTCCGATACAGTGTTTCTCCAGTGACTGCAGCATGGCTGGTGGAAGTCTGCTGACATTCACTGGGGAGACTGCAGATGGCCTTGCAGGATGTCCTCGAGCAGCTCTGTGACTTGAGGACTGGAATCGGACTGCACCACCTCGACATGGGCAGCAGCAGCCTGGGCTGGCTGATGGGTAACAGCAAGCACACTGGTGGAGTGACAGTGAATGGAGAACAAATACTGTCATCCTGAGAGAAGACAACAGGTTCCTGCTCCACGGAGACACTGTCATTCCCACGGGGCGACACCGCAGCAATCCTAGTAATCTACTGGATCACAGATTGCTGGACTGCTGTGAGATCCTGCAAACCCCTTTGAACACTGAGATCCACAGCCATGATGGCAGCAGTCTGATCCTGCATGGCAGCAAGCATGGATCTCATGACCTCAGTCTGAGCTTCCACTGCAGCACTGAGACGTCATATAATTCTGGTCTCTTGAACATCCCGAGTTTAATTACTCTACCATTGGCAGCCGTGACTTCAGCTGCCGAGGCCCTAAGCTCTTCCAGAGAAGAGCAGAACTTCTTCAAGGTAGGCATTCCTGGAAGAGAAGTGACTGTGAATGAAATACTAAAATGAAAGCAAAATACTGCGGCTGCTGGAACTCTGCAATGAGAACAGAAATTGTCAGAAATAGTCAGCAGGTCTGGCACCATCTGTGTAGAGAGAAACAGAGTTAACGTTTCAGCTCTGCCTTACATACCTCGTGTTTTCCAAGAGAAAAAAGAGCAGTGGTCCTAATACCGAGCCCTAGGGAACACCACTGTCTACTGTCATTGAGTCTGAACAGCAACCTTTCACCACTTCTCTCTGTTTACTGTTCCTTAGTCAATATTATATCCACACTGTCACTGTCCCTTTAATCCATAGGGTTCAGTTTTCCTAACCTGTCTATTGAATGTCACTTAATGAAACACCTTTTGAAATTCCATATATATAACTTCAATCACATCACCCTCATCAACCCTCTCCATTGTTTTATCAAATAACTCCATCACATTTACCTCAGCACCACCTCTCTCCACTCCTCCACTGTTGGTAAATTATCAGACTGCTTATCCGAAATCCAGTACTGGATGAGCAGAAATTTCCTCCAATTAAATATTGGGAAGACTGAAGACATTGTTTTCACACCCCACGTCAACTCTGTTCCCTTGCTATTGATCCCATCCCTCTCCCTGGTAACAGTCTGAAATTCGGACAGTATGTTTACAACCTTGGTGTCACATTTGACCACAAAATGAGCTTGAACCTCATTTCAGGATATCATTACAATCGCCTATTTCCACCTTAGTAACATCGCCTGACTTCACCTCTGTCTCAGCCCATCTGCTGCTGAAACCTCATTGATGCCTTTGTCACCTCTAGATGTAATTATTCCAACTCACTCCTGGCTGATCTCCAACATTCTACTCTCTGTAAACTTGAGGTCATCCAAAACTCTGCTGCCCATGCCTTAGCTCACACCAAGTCCCGTTCACCTATCACTGACCGACATTGGCTCCCAGTCAAGCAATGTCTTGATTTTAAAATTCTCATCCTCGTTTTCAGATGCCGCCATGGTCTCTCCCCCACCCCACCCCACCCCCATATATCTGTAATCTCCTCCAACTCCACAACCCACTGCGATACATGTGCTCCTCTAATTTCAGCCTCTTGTGCAGCCCTGATTTTAATCCCTACACCACTGGCGTCCGGGCTTTCAGCTGCCAAGGCCCAAAGTTCTGGAATATCCTCACTGCACAGTTTTCTTTTTTCATTCTTTCATGCGATGTGGGTGTCACTGACAAGACCAGCATTTGTTTCCCATCCCCAATTGCCCTTGATAACTGAGTGGTTTGCTGGACATTTCAGAAGTCAGTTGAGAGTCAACCACATTGTTGTGGGTCTGGAGTCACATGGAGGCAGACCATATAAGGATGGCAGATTTCCATTGCAAAAGAACATCAATAATCCAGGCTGTTGTTTTTTAACGATGATCAATGATAGTTTCATGGCAGCATTGCTGAGAATAGCTTTCAAATGCAGATTTGTATTAATTAATTGAATTTTATAACTTATTGAAATTTAAATTGCACCAGTTGCCACGGTGGGGTTTGAACCCGTGTCCTCAGGGAATCAGCCTGATCCTCGGTATTACCATTTTGGTAATATTACCACGACGCTACGGTCATCACCTTTCCGTCTCGCTTTCCTCCTTTCAAGTACTCCTTAAAACCTATCTCTTTGTTCAAGCTGTTGGCCATCTGATCTAATATCTCCTGTTGTGTCTCAGTGTCATACTTTGCTTCATAATGATCCTGTGAAGTACTTTGGGATGTTTTATAACATTAAAAGCACTATATAAATATAAGTTGTTGTTGAGGTTTGCCAGGCATGCTTTGTCATCACCATATCCCTCCTGCTGTCTATTTATTATTCCATGTTTTTCAAAGCAATGAATATATTTGTCCTGGGTTATGAAATTTCCCCATCAGTGACATTGAACTGTCTGGTCAGTAAATACAGTGTCTACCCCATCTCTCCTATTTTTCAAATAGGGTGTAACATTTACAACCCTCCAGCCCTCTGTCACAACTCCTATATCCAAGGAGGATTGAATGATTCTGTCCAGTGCCTCCGCTATTCCCACCTTTCCTTCCCTCAGCATCTCTCATACATCCCATCCAGACCAGATAAATGTTGTACTTTATTGTTGTACAAACAGTGCTGGACTGAAAGAGGTTAACTGAACCTGTTTGTTCAGTGACTGGAATTAATGTCAGTCTCCATGGACCCTAAGTGTTTCACTGGAGGGTTTCCATCTTCTATTAATAAGGGACTCCTTTCAATGTATTATCACATAGTGTCAACAGGAGCATCAAACCCGGCAGTAAGAGGGACCAACAACTCCAGACAGAGGGAGAGGATAGATCAGAATCTGAGAACAATAGATTGTAATGTGACAACAATGGACAGGAGTTTCATCTGGCAATTTGACGCTCTTTCCACATATTATGACTGGTACTCATTAGATGATCGTATCTATTTTGCTCTTCAGATTATTCAATATATTTACTATCCCATCCTCGCTATTGTTGGTGTTCCTGGTAAGACTCTTTATCCAGCTATTAATTCTATAAACCGTGTTTAACTGCATTACTGCACCTGACATTTTCTCATCCCTCTTTGCTGTTGTTGTTACTCCTGGTGTGTCTTTGATAAAGGCTGTAAACTCTACGAAGCATTGCTAATTTTGTTACTGGTCGTGTAATTTTCTCTCTTGGTGTTGCTTCTTTTAATGTTCCTGGTAAGACCCTATATAGAGCTAGCAGATCGTTGTTGTGCCTAATCTGCACTTTCTCTTAACGAATTCACAGAAGCGGACTGGTGGAAGGTATATCAATGTTTATTCACACATTAAATCATCAGGTACAAGCACTAAATACTTGCACGTTATACTACCCGTCAAGTCACGAGGTGATCAGTCTCAGACTAGCGGCTGCCCTTTTGTTCTCTGAGTCCTTGACACAGGGAACCTTCTTGACTGTTCTTCCCTGGGGTTCTCGTGCCGTCACCAGTTTCAGCCATTGTCTACTGTGAGTCTAATCATATCTCGTGTCCATAGCAACTCTTTTATCTGGTTTGTGCATGGATACTGTCTGGTAGAATCTCTCTCTTGTTTCAGCCTGTTTTTCTGTACTGTCTACAATTCCTTGGCCATCTGTTTGCTGTGCTCCTTTCTATCCAGCCCCCACTATGTTTCAAAACGTTGTGTATTGTTGTGTGACGAGTCCCCTTGTTTCAACTAAGTTCTTATGCGTTTTTACTGAGTCTACGGCCCTCCCCGCCATCCTTTGATCCTGCAGGGCTATGCACAAGGGATCACACTCTCCTGTCTCTTCGGTCGTACACTTGTGCAATTACAATTTAATTGTTAACGCAATATCCTAAGGAGTGTAATGTTAAAGAAAGCACAATTTAAACATCATTGTTACATAATTAATCACTTGTGTGATCATAATACAGTCGCAATTTAATTTGTAGAATACATTTGTCATTCATTAATTCATTTTAAGTATCTACCAATAGTTATACAACTTCCCTCGTGTTACATATTTAATTGTCTATCTTTTTATAGAACAAGTTTGAATACTGATTGCCTTTAAGGTAGCTGTCCAACCTGCATTCATACATCCTCGCACATTCCTTCATCAATTTCTTAAGTTTCTGAATTAAGTATGTCACATATATCACATGATACCCGAAACAACTATCAGGACATGGGAGATAATTCTAAACCAGTGGTGTATCTGCACGTTTGACCCCAAGTTCCATTAGCCCTGCCACCAAGTCGAATCATTTATCTCGTCAATCTCAACCTGTATTATCTTCCACTCCTGTTCCAGATTGTAGTACACGACAGCAATGGATTCTAGTTGCTGCCTCTCTTGAACCCAACGTATGGGCAATGGCTGAATAGTATATTCATATTCCCGGAGGTAATTTATCAAGTCGTCCTTAACACTTTGTGTCACAGTTATCGTTTCTGTCTTTCTTTTATGTATTCTACAAATCCATCTTCTCTACCCTAGTTGGTATTTGTGGGTATAAAAGAAACGTACTGTTCCTCACCAGACAAATCCGGTTATGTCCATACTGGTACTCCTTCATTGTGGTGGTTAAGCAATATCTCCCCTTTGCCTTATCGGCCACATGGGTTAACCCTGATAATGCCTTCCTAGTTTCCTACAGTGGTATTAAATCCACATTTTTATTCTGCTGTTTTATATGTATATATATATATATATAGGGTGAGGACATATGACCACCTGGTTTTCCAGACTAAACTTAGACAAAGTTGTCCCAATTATCTCCTTACCAATTTTCACAACATAGGTCAATATATCATAGTATTTTCTGTAATCCTTTCCCCTTTCCTCGCTCCATCTACTATTCTCTGCAGTAATGGGGCAGATGGAAGAGGTTTGCCATCTGCTGACACAAAACCTCTGGCTTCCCACAGAGGTAGGTACTCGGTCAAACAGTTACACACGGACATACTGTCAGAATTTATATCAATCAGTGGGGGAAACATGTGGTTGTGTCACCACAAAGCGACTGCAGCTCGTTCGGCACGCTGCACAGTTCAACTCGCCAGTAACTGTAAGGCAATGTCTTTGATAAGTTTTCCATTATGATACTGTACATGTAATCCGCTCTCTGCCTGCCTAATCCCATTTTCCACTGTAGAGGAACCATCAACAACAATTTTGATTGCTGGTTTGATTTCTGGTTCCTTGCTTTCTACACGCCGCTCCCCCAACCACCCCCCACCCCGTCCCCCCGCCCCACCCCCACCCCCGCCCAGGTGATTTTGACACAAAATGTCCCTTGAGGGTCTTTGCTGTCAAAACCTTTCACACATGGGGTTCAGCCTGGTAGATTAAATTGTCTGCCAAGCATGTCAAAGTCTTCTCCTTTTTTACTGAAATACCTCTAACTTGCGAGCGCAAGGTCCACCGAGCAATACGATTCTGACTAACATTACCAACCTTCAGTCCTCCATCTAGTAACAACTGGAGGGACGTGTGTTCAGTTAGGATAGTAACTGGGCTGAGGCTGACAATATAACATTACCGTCCTTCAGTCATCCATCCAGTAACAACTGGAAGGGTGTGCATTCAGTTAGGATAGTAACGGGGCTGAGGCTGACGATATAAGTACAATTTTGAATCACCCAGAAGACGGCCAGCAAATGTTTTTTCACACACTGTGAAGGCCCTTTCTACTGACGTTAACAAGTAAGATGTGTACGCCGCTGGGCAGAATGAGCCATGTTTCTTTTCCTGCAGCAATACCAAAGATAAGGTGGTATCTGTGGAAGCGACATAGAGAGAAAAGGGTAGGGGTGGGTCTGGCACCTGTAACACCTGAACTATGGCCAGCACCTGTTTTAATTCCGTAACCGCTGACTTACGCTGACACCAGGAATCAATATGGTTCCTGCAATAACCAACGCAACCCAAAATTGATCTCAGACCCTTAATATCTCGTGGTAGGTGGAGTTTGAGGAATGTCTGTACTCGTATCTGCTCTATCTCATGCTTTCTCTGTGTTATCACCATTCCCAAACAGGAAATCTTTTCTTTCATTAGCTGTGCCTTTTTAGGTGTAACTTTCACTCTGACCTTCCAGAGGAGATGAAGGAACTCCTCCAGTAGCTCTAGCTGCTCCTCCTTACTCTCCGTTTGGAGCAGTAGCTCATCCGCATATTGTATCAAACATTCTGATCGGGAGAAAAGACTCTGCCTGTCCCCTGTGCCAACCACTGGTGGAATGTTGATGGACTATCATGTAATCCATGGGGGAGACACATCCAGGTGTACAGTTGTCCGGGAATGTAAACACAAATTTATATTGACACTCTCATGCCAGCGAGAGTCCGGATAAAACTCCATTTGCCATTTCTCCGTCCAAGTCTCCAACCGAAATATATCCTGCTGTATCCAGCTACATTTTCCTCCAAATCATTTATATATACTACAAACAGCAAAGGTCCCAGCACTGATCCCTGCGGAACACCACTAGTCACAGCCCTCCATTCAGAAAAGCGCCCTTCCACTGATACCCTCTGTCTTCTATGACCGAGCCAGTTCTGTATCCATCTTGCCAGCTCACCTCTGATCCTGTGTGACTTCACCTTTTGTATCAGTCTGCCATGAGGGACCTTGTCAAAGGCTTTACAGAAGTCCATATAGATAACATTCATTGCCCTTCCTTCATCAATCATCTTCGTCACTTCCTCAAAAAATTCAATCAAGTTAGTGAGACAAGACCTCTCCTTCACAAAACCATGCTGCCTCTCGCCACGAATAAGTTCATTTGTTTCCAATTGGGAGTAAATCCTGTCCCGAAGAATCCTCTCTAATAATTTCCCTACCACTGACGTAAGGCTCACCAGCCTATAATTTCCTGGATTATCTTTGCTACCCTTCTTAAACAAAGGAACAACATTGGCTATTCTCCAGTCCTCTGGAACCTCACCTGCAGTCAATGAGGATGCAAAGATTTCTGTCAAGGCCCCAGCAATTTCTTCCCCTGCCTGCCTCAGTATTCTGCGTTAGATCCCATCAGGCCCTCGGGACTAATCTAGCTTAATGCTTTGCAATACGCCCGACACCTCCTCCTTGTTGATAACGACCTGACCGAGACGATCTGCACTCCCTTCTCCAGAGACATCATCCACCAAGTCCTTCTCTTTGGTGAATACTGATGTAAAGTTGCCATTTAGTACCTCACCCATTTCCTCTGGCTGCACACATAGATTCCATCCTCTGTCCCACCCTTTCCCTGGTTACCCTCTTGCTCTTTATATACGTATAAAAAGCCTTGGGATTCTCCTTAATCCTGCCTGCCAATGACTTTTCATAACCGCTTTTAGCCATCCTGAATCTTTGCTTAAGTTCCTTCCTCCTTTCTTTATATTCCTCAAGGGCTTCGTCCATTCCCAGTCTTATAGCCCTGACGAATGCTTCCTTTTCCTTTTTTGACTATGCTCACACTATCCTTCCTTATCCAAAGTTCTCGAATTTTGCCAAACGTATCCTTCTTCCTCACAGGAACATGCCGGTCCTGGATACTAATCAACTGACGTTTGGAAGACTCCCACATGTCAGATGTTGATTTACCCTCAAACAGCCGCCCCCAATCTCAATTTTTCAGTTCCTGCCTAATATTGTTATAATATTTCATTCGTGGAAGCTTCCAACATTCACACATTTGAATCATAAGCCACAGTAACTTGATTTTACTCATTTGAAATTTCACTAAATCATTTTCTTTTTATATCACTCTGCAATAAACTTCGTCATGGAGCCCTCTGACCCCGCCCCCCCCCCCCGTAAATAATGATTCATACATAAGGCCAGGGTTGCGGGGGGCCTAAGTCTCGATTGGGGGTTCGGGGGATGGTCATCCCAAGGACTGTAACCATCATCATGGTACTTAGTGGCCTTATCTGTCAAGTCGGCCTGATTAAAGCCGTCATTGTCATCATCCTCCCTCGCTGCAAACGCGCATATTATATCTCATTGCGCTGAGAATTAAGACTGTTATTTACTTATCTCCTGCTGACATTTGGTATGATCCGCTGACTGGTACATCCACTCCTTCTGTGAACAGACCAGAACCATCAATGCGGTCTGAAAGTCAGAGCATTTCTGTTCCACTCTTGTGAGCTGTTCCTTCACTCTCTCCGCTTCCCTCTCAGTCTGACCGAGACAGTATTCAACCTTGTCAGCTGGAGTCTGGAATTGGCTTAAGACAGACCCCTGACCCGTGCACTATTTAACTGCAAAACCTATCCACGAGGGCCACTTGCCCTTCAATTATTTTCGGAATCCCAACTCCCAATCTGGCTTGACCATAATTACTCAACCGTTCAGCAATCCATTGAATTCTTAAATTAGTTCGAACTTACCAAGACTATTTAAAAGAGCCATAAATAGTATTGCAACCCAGTCCCATCTGGGATCGCCAATCATGTTGTGCATAATCTGCACTTACTCTTAAAGAATTCACAAAAGCGGACTGGCAGAAGTATATAAATGTTTTAGTCACACAGTAAATCATCAAAGTACAAGCTCTCCCTACTTGCACGTTATATTACCTATCAGGACACAAGGTGACCAGTCTCAGACTTGTGGTTGCTCTTCTGATCCCTGAGTCCTAAACTCAGGGTGTCTTCTCGAGTGTTCTTTCCCGGGGTTCTAGTGCCGTTCCCAGTTTCAGTCAGGGGTTAACTCTTGTTTCCAAGACCCTTCCCTCTTAATTACTCATAGGGTTCTGGTGTAATGACATAATGACAATTCCATATTGGGTTCAGTAAGAGACTGGTCAGCACTTTCATTTCTCACACTCTCCCATTGTCTACTGTGAGTCTAATCATATCTCGTGTCCACAGCAACTCCTTTATCTGGTGTGTGCAAGGCACTCTCTGGAAGCATCTCATTCTGTTTCAGTCTGTTTTCTGGACTGTTTGAAATTCTCTGTGTCATTTGTGTGCTCTTTCTCCTTTCACCAAGCCCCCCTAAGTTTGAAAACACTGTGTATTGTTGTCTGACTAGCCCTGTGTCTCAACTAAGTTCTTATGTGCTTTTACTGGGTATACAGTTTCATCGTCAATAAGTCACTAAAGACAAACAAGCAGGTTCAGCAAGCAATAAGAGGGCTAATGGTATGTCCGCCTTTATTGCAAGAATATTTGAGTACAGAAGTAGTGAAGGCTTTCTTCAATTGTACAGAACCTTGGTTAGACCTCACCTGGAGTACTGTGTGCAGTTTTGGTCCCTTTACCCCAGGAAGGATATTATTGCCAGAGAGGGAATGCATGTAAGGTTCACCAGACTTGTTCCTGGGATGGAAGGACTGTCCTATGAAGAGTGATTGGGCAAACTGGGCGTGTAGTCTCTAGAGTTTCGAAGAATGAGAGGGGATCTCTTTGAAACCTACAAACTATTTAAAGGAATAGACAGGGTAGATGCAGCTAATATGTTCCCCAAGGTTGGGGAGACTAGAATCAGCAGACACACTTTCAAAATAAGACGGAAGCCACTTGGGACTGAGCTGAGGAGACATTTCTTTACTCAGACGACTGTGAACTTTCGGAATTCTCTGCTCCAGAGAGTTGTGGAAGCTCAGTGATTGAGTCTGCTTAAAGTAGAGATTGACAGATTTCTAAGTACCACTGACAGAGAGGGATATGGGGATAATGTGGGAAAAAGGCATTGAAGTGGATGATCAGCCACTATCATATTGAATGGCAGAGCAGGCCTGATGGGCTGAATGGCCTACTTCTGCTCCTATGTTCCTAAGCTGCTTAACTCATTCAGACTCGAGGCAGTTTAGTCAGGCTACTTTCGGAGCGTTTGGAATTTTTGCTGGAACACCTCTGGTACTATCTCATATGCGCCCAGGATAGAATTTTTAGTTATCTCGTAATCTGATGAATTTTCATCTGGCAACAATGAATAAACCTCATGGGCTTTTCCTGTTATTTTGCTTTGTGAAAACAGTATCCAGTTCTCTGCCAGCCATTTCAGCTGCTTTGCAAGCTTTTCAAAAGTGATGAAAAATTCTGCCACATCCTCCTCAGTCAACTTTAGAATGAACTGGGTGAACTTTAAGAGCTCAGCACATGGTCCTGATCTCGGGGCTGCTCCCACACTGGCTGTGTCTTCACTACGTGTACTGGGTCTTCCTCGAGTTGTTTGAGCCACCTTAACTCCCTTTCTTCCTTCTCCTTCTGGAACACTCTTATTTTTTCCCTTTCTTGACACTCACTCTGCTCTTTCTCTCTCTCTCTGGAATTCTAATTCTAGTCTCTTCTGTTCTAGTTTTAACTTAGCTAACATTACTTTATATGTTAGTGATTCTTATCCTGTTTGAGTTTTCAGCTTCAAGTGAAACATGGTTGGCCACAAGTCATAGGATTTCGGTTTTCCTAGCTTTTGGATAGAGAGTAATCCCTCACTGTCCAGCTCCATGACTCAACTTTTCAACAGAGAGGCCTTTTAACCTGTCCCGAGTTACTTCACTCGGTATGTAACACCTTCATTGCCAATGTAGCTCGTTATTCAAAAATGGAGGTAGACAGAAACTGCAGGCCAGTTAGCTTCACATCTCTCTTGCGGGAAATGTGAGACGTTATTATTAAAGACGTAATCGCAGACAGTTAGAAAAAAAATCAAAGTAATCAGGCAGAGTCAGCATGGTCTTCTGAAAGGGAAATCATGTTTAATCAATTTGTTGGAGTTCTTTGAAGACGTAACATGTGCTCTGGAGAAAGGGGAACCAGTGGATGTACTGTACTTAGATTTCCAGAAAGCATTTGATAAGGTGCCAGATCAAAGGTTAGTGTGGAAAATAAAAGCTTATAGTGTAGGGGGTCACATACTGGAATTGATAGAGGATTGGCTAGCTAACAGGAAACAAAGTAGGCAAAAATGGGTCATTTTCTGGTTGGCAAGATGTAACGAGTGGTGTGCCACAGGGATCTGTGCTGCGGCCTCAACTTTTTACAATTTATATAACTGATTTGGATGAAGGGACTGCAGGTATGGTTGCTACATTTGCTGATGACACAATGATAGATAAGGAAATAAGTTGTGAAGAGGACATAAGGAGGCTACAAAGGAATATAGATAGGTTAAGTGGGTGGCCAAAGACCTGGCAAATGGAGTACAATGTGGGAAAGTGGGAAATTGTCCATTTTGACAGAAAGAGTAAAAAAGAAGCATATTATCTAAATGGTGAGAGATTGCAGAGCTCTGAGATGCAGAGGGATCTGGGTATCCTAGTGCACGAATCGCACAAGGCTAGTATGCAGGTACAACAATTCATTCGGAAAGCTAATGGAATGTTGTTGATTGTGAGGGGAACTGAATACAAAAGTAAGGAGATTATGCTTCAGCTATACAGGGCATTGGTGAGATCACACCTGGAGGAATGTGTACAATATTGGTCACCTTATGTAAGGAAGGATGCAAATGCATTGGAATCAGTTCAGGAAAGTTTTACTAGACTAATACCTGAAATGGGTGGATTGTCTTGTGACGAAAGAATGGGCAGGCTAGGCTTGTATCCGCTGCAGTATAGAAGAGTGTGAGGCGGCTTGATTGAAACATATATGATCCTGAGGGATCTTGACAGGGTGGATGCGGAAAGGATGTTTCCTCCTGTGAGAGAATCTAGAATTCGGGGTCACTATTTAACAGTAAAGGGTCGCCCTATTAAAACAGGAAAGAGGAGAATTGGTTTCTCTCAGAGGGTCGTGGGTCTTTGGAACTCTCTTCCTCAAAAGGAAGTGGAAGCAGGGTCTTTCAATATTTTTTAAGGCAGAGGTAGATAGATTCTTGATAAGAAAGGGGTATCAGGGGTAGGTGGGAATGTGGATATTGGGGGTAGGTGGGAATGTGGAGTCGAGTTTGCAGTCAGATTATCCCTGATCTTATTGAATGGCAGAGAAGGCTCGAGGGGCCGAGTGGCCTACTCCTACTCTTAATTCCTATGTTCATATGTTCGTGTGCTCTGGCTTCAGAAGGTACTGGCTTCGAATGTGGCCATTTGAGTGTTATAGCAGTGAAAACCACATTAAAATCTGCAATGAAATGATTTCTTTTTCTCAGAGTGAATTGTTTTTACCACTTCTCTGGCCACAGGAGAGGTGCCAGAGGACTGGCGAATAGTGAATAGGTTACCATTATTCAAGAAGCAGGGATAAATCATGTAATTACAGGCCAGTGAGTCTAACATCATTGGTAGGGAAACTATTCGAGAAAAAACCTGACAGACAGGATTAATCTCCACATGAAGAGCCAGGGATTAATCAGGGATAGTCAGTCTTTGTCAGAGGGAGATCATATCTCAAAATTTGACTGAATCATTCAAGCAGGTGACTCGATGTGTAGATGATGATTTTTGATAAGGTCCCGCATGGGACTAGGGTTAAGAAGTACTTAAGAAGTCCCAGAGTACTTAAGGAAGTGGCCCTAGAAATAGTGGATGCATTGGTGGTCATCTTTCAAGATTCTATAGACTCTGAAGCAGTTCCTACAGATTGGAGGATAGATAATGTAACCCCACTATTTTAAAAAGGGAGGTAGAGAAAAAACATGGAATTATATACCAGGCAGCCTGACGTTGGTAGTGGGGAAAATTCGATAGCACATTCTCAAAGGTTTTATAGTAGAGCACTTTCAGAACAGTGGTAGAATCGGACAGAGGCAACACGGATTTACGAAAGGGAAATCATGCTTGACATATTTACTAGAATTCTTCCAGGATGTAACTAGTAGAGTTGATGAGAGGGAGCCAGTGGATGTGGTTTATTTGGACATTCGGAAGGCTTTCGAGAAAGTCCCACATAAGAGTGTAGCGTGTAAAATTAAAGCACATGGGATTGGAGGTAGTCTATTGCGATGGATACAAAATTGGTTGTCAGACAGGAAACAAAGTGCAGGAATAAACGGGTCTCTTTCTGAATGACAGGCAGTGACGAGTTGGGTACCGCAGGGATTGGTGCTGGGAACCCAGTTATTCACAATATATATTGGTGATTTAGATGAGGGAACTAAATGTAAAATGTACAAATGTGCATATGACACACAACTGAGTGGGAGGATGAGTTGTGAGGGGGATGCAGTGTGGCTTCAGGGTGATTTGGAAAAGTTGAGTGAGTGGGCAAATGCATGTCAGATGCAGTATAATATGGATAAATGTGAGGTTATCCACTTCGGCAGCAAAAACAGGAAGGCAGATTATTATCTGAACGGCTATAAACTGAGAGAGGGGAATATGGAACGAGAGCTGGGTGTTCCCGTACATCAGTCGTTGAAGGGTAGCATTTAGGTGCAACAGGCTGTAAAAAAGGCAAATGGTATGTTGGCCTTCATAGCGAGAGGATTCGAGTACAGAAGCAGGGATGCATTACGG
Organism: Heterodontus francisci; assembly: GCF_036365525.1. Classification (NCBI taxonomy): domain Eukaryota; kingdom Metazoa; phylum Chordata; class Chondrichthyes; order Heterodontiformes; family Heterodontidae; genus Heterodontus; species Heterodontus francisci. The sequence continues at coordinate 25,006 of NW_027141390.1, forward strand.
CAATTGTACAGGGCCTCGGTGAACAAAGAACTAAGAACAAAGAAAATTACAGCACAGGAACAGGCCCTTCGGCCCTCCAAGCCTGCGCCGATCCAGATCCTCTATCTAAACATGTCGCCTATTTTCTAAGGGTCTGTATCTCTTTGCTTCCTGCCCATTCATGTATCTGTCTAGATACATCTTAAAAGACGCTATCGTGCCCGCGTCTGCCACCTCCGCTGGCAACGCATTCCAGGCACCCACAACCCTCTGCATAAAGAACTTTCCACGCATATCCCCCCCTAAACTTTTCCCCTCTCACTTTGAACTCGTGACCCCGAGTAATTGAATCCCCCACTCTTTGAAAACACTTCTTGCTATCCACCCTGTCTATACCTCTCATGATTTTGTACACCTCAATCAGGTCCCCCCTCAACCTCCGTCTTTCTAATGAAAATTATCTTAATCTACTCAACCCCTCTTCATCGCTAGCGCCCTCCATACCAGGCAACATCCTGGTGAACCTCCTCTGCACCCTCTCCAAAGCATCTACATCCTTTAGGTAATGTGGCGACCATAACTGCACACATTATTGCAAATGTGGCCGAACCAAAGTCCTATACAACTGTAACATGACCTGCCAACTCTTGTACTCAATACCCCGTCCAATGAAGGAAAGCATGCCGTATGCCTTCTTGACCACTCGATTGACCTGCGTTGCCACCTTCAGGGAACAATGGACCTGAACACCCAAATCTCTCTGTACATCAATTTTCCCCAGGACTTTTCCATTTTCTGTATCGTTCACTCTTGAATTGGATCTTCCAAAATGCATCACCTCGCATTTGCCCTGATTGAACTCCACCTGCCATTTCTCTGCCCAACTCTCCAATCTATCTATATTCTGCTGTATTCTCTGACAGACCCCTTCACTATCTGCTACTCCATCAATCTTAGAGTCGTCTGAAAACTTGCTAATCAGACCACCTATACTTTCCTCCAAATCATTTATGTACATCACAAACAACAGTGGTCCCAGCACGGATCCCTGTGGAAAACCAATCGTCACACGTCTCCATTTTGAGAAACTCCCTTCCACTGCTACTCTCTGTCTCCTGTTGCCCTGCCAGTTCTTTATCCATCTAGCTAGTACACCTTGGACCCCATGCGCCTCATCAACCCTTCCCTCATCAATCAACTTCATCAGTTCCTCAAAGAATTCTATTAAGTTGGTAAGACATGACCTTCCCTGCACAAATCCATGTTGCCTATCACTGATAAGCCCATTTTCTTCCAAATGGGAATAGATCCTGTCCCTCAGTATCTTCTCCAGCAGCTTCCCTACCACTGACGTCAGGCTCACCGGTCTATGATTACCTGGATTATCCCTGCTACCCTTCTTAAACAAGGGGACAACATTAGCAATTCTCCAGTCCTCCGGGACCTCACCCGTGTTTGAGGATGCTGCAAAGATATCTGTTAAGGCCCCAACTATTTCCTTTCTTGCTTCCCTCAGTAACATGGGGTAGATCCCATTCGGACCTGGGGACTTGTCCACCTTAATGCCTTTTAGAATACCCAACACTTCATCCCTCCTTCTGCCGACTTCACCTAGAGTAATCAAACATCTGTCCCTAACCTCAACATCCGTCATGTCCCTCTCCTCGGTGAATACCGATGCAAAGTACTCATTTAGAATCTCACCCATTTTCTCTGACTCCACGCATAACTTTCCTCCTTTGTCTTTGAGTAGCCCAATCCTTTCTCTAGTTACCCTCTTGCTCCTTATATATGAATAAAAGGCTTTGGGATTTTCCTTAACCCCGTTTGCTAAAGATATTTCATGGCCCATTTTAGCCCTCTTAATTCTGCGTTTCAGATTAGTCCTACATTCCCGATATTCTTTCAAAGCTTCGTCTTTCTTCAGCCTCCTAGACCTTATGTATGCTTCCTTTTTCCTCTTAGCTGGTCTCACAATTTCACCTGTCATCCATGGTTCCCTAATCTTGCCATTTCTATCCCTCATTTTCACAGGAACATGTCTCTCCTGCACGCTAATCAGCCTCTCTTTAAAAGCCTCCCACATATCACATGTGGATTTACATTCAAACAGCTGCTCCCAATCTACATTCCCCAGCTCCTGCCGAATTTTGGTATAGTTGGCCTTCCCCCAATTTAGCACTCTTCCTTTAGGACCACTCTCGTCTTTGTCCATGAGTATTCCAGGTGAGGCCATATCTGGAATATTGTGTGAAATTTTGTTCTCCTTCTCTGAGGAAGGATGTTCTTGCTATAGAGGGAGTGCAGCGAAGGTTTACCAGACTGATTCCTGGGATGGTGGGACTGAGGTATGAGAAGAGATTGAGGATTAGGATTTAACAAGACTTCAGAAGAGTGAGGGGGAATCTCATTGAAACCTATAAAATTCTGAAAGGAATTGACAGGGTAGATGCAGGACTGATTCTCCCGATGGTGGGGGAGTCCAGAACCAGGGGTCATAGACTAAGGATAAGGGTTTAACCTTTCAGGACTGAGATGACGAGTAATTTCATCACCCTGAGAATGGTGAGCCAGTGGAATTCGCTGCCACAGAAAGCGGTTGAGGCCAAGACATTGTATATTTTCAAAAATGAGTCAGATATACTTTTGGGTTAAAACGGATCAAAGGATATGGAGGGGGGAGCGGGGGAGCGGGAACAGGTTACTGAGTTGGATGATCAGCCATGATCTTAATGAATGGCGGAGCAGGCTTGAAGGGCCGAATTGCCTGTTCCTGCTCCTATTTTCTATGTTTCTAAGGTAGGAGCCCATGGGATCCAGCTCAATTTGGCAAATTGGATCCAAAATTGGCTTACTAGCATGAGGCAGAGGGTGATGGTCGAGGGTTGTTTTTGTGATTGGAAGCCTGTGACCAGTGGTGTACCACAGGGATCGGTGCTGGGACCATTGCTGTTTGTAGTGTACATCTATAACTTAAACGTGAATATAGAAGGTATGATCAGTAAGTTCACAGATGGTGCAAAAATTGGTGGTGTCATAAATAGTGAGGAGGAAAGCCTTAGATTACAGGACGATATAGATGGGCTGGTAAGATGGGCAGAGCAGCGACAAATGGAATTTAATCCTAAGAAATGTGACGTGATGCATGTTAGGAGGACTACCAAAGCAAGGGAATGTACAATGGATGGTCGCACGCTGAGAAGTACAGAATGTCAGAGGGATATTTGTGGACTTGTCCATAGATCGCCGAAGGCAGCAGCACAAGTGGTTTGGAAGGCATATAAGATGCTTGCCTTTATTAGCTGAGGCATCGAATATAAGAGTGGGGAAGTTATGATGGAGCTGTACAAAACGCAAGTTTGGCCACAGCTGGAGTACTGTGTATAGTTCTGGGCACCACGCGATAAGAAGGATGTGATTGCACTGGAGAGGGTGCAAAGGAGATTCACCAGGATGTTGCATGGGCTGGAGTATTTCTGCTATGAAGAGAGACTGGATAAACTCGGGTTGTTTTCCTTAGAGAAGGCTGAGGGAGGGGGGGGCATGATTGAGGTACACAAAATTCTGAGGGACATTGATAGGGTAGATAGGAAGAAACGTATTCCCCATAGCGGCGGTGTCAGTAACCCAGAGAGTTGATTTAAAGTAAGGGGCACGAGGTTTAGAGGGGATTTGAGGAAAAGGAAATCACCCAGAGGGTGGTTGGAATCTGGAATACACTGTCGGAAGGGGTGGTAGATGCAGGAACACTCACAACATTGAAGATGTATTTAGATGAGCACATAAAACGCCATAGATTACAATGTTATGGGCGAAGTGATGGAAAATGGGATCAGAATGGATAGGCTTGATAGCCGACACAAATACAGTGGGCCAAAGGGACTGTTTCTGTGCTGTTTAACTCGGTGACTCTGACACTTCCAATTGCTCGTTTGTCATTGGGTTACGATCTCTAGAACCTCCACATTTCTGTTACAGCCATTTGAGACTTATATCCACCGAAATTTACAAATGACAGAGACGAATTGATTGAAACATATATGATCCTGAGGGGTCTTGACAGGTTGGATGTGGAAAGGATGTTTCCCGTTCTGGGAGAATCTAGAATTAAAGGTCACTATTTAAAATTAATGGGTCGCCCATTTAAAATAGAGTTGAGGAGAATATTTTATCTCTGAGGAGTCGTGAGTCTTTGGAAATCTCTTCCTCAAAAGGCAGTGAAAGCAGAGTCTTTAAATATTTGTAAGGCAGAGGTAGATAGATTCTTGATAAGCAAGGGATTGAATGGTTATCGCGGATAGGTGGGAATGTGGAGTCGCGGTTCCAATCAGATTAGTCATGATCTTATTGAATGTCGGAGTGTCCTACTCCTGCTCCGAATTCGTATGTTCATATAATCGTATACTCTGGCATCAGAAGGTACTGTCTTCGAATGTGGACATTTTTGTTGTCTAGCAGTGAAAACCACAATAAAATCTGCATTGAAATTTTAAATTTTTATTCTCAGGATCAATTATTTTTACCACTACTAATTTCTCGTTTGTCATTGCGTTACAATCCCTGGAACCTCCACATTTCTGATATAGCCAGGTGAGGAGTGGTCACAGGCTCTCTTCTTGTCCTATCTTTTATTTGATCACAACTAGGTTTATTCCATTTTAGCAGTGGACATGCTGACCACCTCAGTGCGTTTTTTACCTTTTACCATTATTGTGATCGTGAAAGAACCAATCAGACAGGTTTTCTCGTGTTTAAACAAGAGGTGAGTTTATTATACTTAACAATCTAAACTGGATCTGAATAAATTCGTAAAAATAAACGCTACACATTCACGCACCCACTCGCACGAAAATCTCACACAAATAAATTACAGAGTGAGAAATAAATTTGTTTTGGATAGAGTCCAGAATAAATAAATAAAAGTTCTGTGAGGTTGGATCATTCTGTGGTCTGTATTTTTCCCACCCTTAGTTATGAGTTTCATATCATCTGCAAGAGTTGAAATTGTTTTATTTTTACATAAACGTCTCTTTCATTTATATATCTATTGATTTGTCAGGAGCTGCACTGTTTCCAAAATGCGACCTCTGAGAAACAGCCCTTTATACTCCGCTCCCCCAGTCTGAACAGTGTCTGTTCACCACTTCTCTCTGCTTTCTGTCCCTGAGTCAGTGTCATATCCACACTATCACTGTCACATTAATCCATGTGTTCCACTTTTCATAACAAGTGTATGAAATGTCATTTGATCACAAGCCTTTTGAAAGTTCACATACATAACACGAAATACACTATCCTCATCAACACTCACAGTTAAGTCATCAATGAACTTGATCAAGATGATCAGACGCGATTTTGCATTCACCTATGGTGCTGGTTGTCATTTATTATCCCATGTTATCCAAGAAAGATATATTTTTGTACTCGGTTACGGCCTCTGGAAATTTCCAACCATCGACTTTAGAGGGACTGGTCAGAGGTTACTGGGTTGATCTAATGTCTCCTTTTGTAAACAGGGTGTAACATTTACAACACTCCAGTCCTTTGATAACACTTTCATATCCAAGGAGGATTGGAAGCTTCTGGCCATTGTCTCTGATCTTTCTACCATTCCTTCCCTCAACAACCCTCATATATCCCATGTAGACCGGGTCCAGTTTATTGTGGTACTAAAACGCATTGTTTTGTGAAGGGGAGGTCGTGTCTTACTAATTTGTTTGAGTTTTTTGAGGAAGTGATGAAGATGATTGATGAAGGAAGGGCAGTGGATGTTGTATATATGGACTTTAGTAAAGCCTTTGACAAGGTCCCGCATGGCAGACTGGTACACAAGGTGAAGTCACACGGGATCAAAGGTGAGCTGGCAAGATGGATATAGAACTGGCTCGGTCATAGAAGACAGAGGGTATCAGTGGATGGGTGTTTTTCTGAATGGAGGAATGTGACTAGTGGTGCTCCGCAGGGATCAGTGCAGGGACCTTTTCTGTTTGTAGTATATGTAAATGATTTGGAGGAAAATGCAGCTGGTCTGATTAGTAAGTTTGCGGATGACAAAAAGTTTGGAGGAGTTGGGGATAATGATGAGGATTGTCAGAGGATACAGCAGGATATAGATCGGTTGGAGACTTGGGCGAAGAAATGGTACATGGAGTTCAATCCAGACAAATGTGAGGTCATGCATTTTGGAAGGTCTAATGCAAGTGGGAGGTATACAGCGAATGGCAGTACCCTTAGGAGGTTTGTCAGGCAGAGAGATCTACGGGTACAGGTCCACAGGTCACTGAAAGTGGCAACGCAGGTGGATAAGATAGTCAAACAGGCATACAGCATGCTTGCCTTCATCGGTCGGGGCATAGAGTATAAAAATTGGCAAGTCATGTTGCAGCTGTACAGAACTTTAATTAGGCCACACTTAGAATATTGTGTGCAATTCTGGTCGCCACGCTATCAGAAGGACGTGAAGGCCTTGGAGAGGGTACAGAGGAGGTTTGCCAGGATGTTGCCCGGTGTGGAGGGCATGAGCTATGAGGAGGGGTTGGAAAAACGTGGATTGCTTTCACTGGAACGACGGAGGTGGAGGGGCAACATGATAGAGGTTTACAAAGTTATGAGCGGCATGGAGAGAGTAGATAGTCAGAAGCGTTTCCCCGGGGTGGAAGTGTCAGTTACTAGGGGACATAGGTTTAAGGTACGAGGGGAAAAGTTTAGAGGGGATGTGCGAGGCACGTTTTTTATATAGAGGGTGGTGAGTGCCTGGAACTTGCTGCCAGGGGAGGCAGTGGAAGCAGATACGATAGTGACGTATAAGAGACACCTTGACAAATGCATGAATAGGAAGGGAATAGAGGGATAAGGGCCCAGAAGTGCAGAAGGTGTTAGTTTAGGCAGGCATCAAGATCGGCGCAGGCCTGGCAGGCCGGATGGTCTGTTCCTGTGCTGTACTGTTCTTTATTCTTAGTTCTTTGTTCTTTGTCTTTGCAGCTTGGTCTGTACATGTCCATTGACCGCCTGTATTAGTCACTTTCAGCTGAACATGCATTCAGCAGCACGAGGAACACCCTCTCGTGTTATTTAAAAGGACCAAGGAATCCAACTGACAGGTGAGGGGCTTTTGACTTACATCTGCGATTATAAAGTTAGTGGAGGTGCTGTGGATGTTTTTTCTGGAGGTTGTGTTGTGAGATGCTGCAGACATTTAGGAAGGAAAGAGGATTTGGTGGTCCAACTCTAAACGAGGTATGGGGACTGTAGTTACAGTGTCTCTGGGTCTCTAACGTGTCCAACAAATGGAGCAGAGGTTGCTGAGAGGAGATGCTCTGTAAAGAGGGAGGAGGAGGGGGCTCTGCCCTAACCACCCCGGGTTTTCCAAGAGCACTGTTTCCACCTATACCTAACCCAGGAGCAGTGTGTGAGGTGTCTCTGATTCAATAAGGAGGTGGTCACAGAGCTGTGTCACCTCCTGTAACATGACCTAAAGCCTCACACCAGGGTGAGGACGGAGCTGTCAGCGACGGTTAAGTTCACAGTTGCATCGAACTTCTATGGATCTGGATCTTTCCAGGCAGGAACGGGTGACGTCTCCATTATCTCTCTTTAGGTTGTCCATTGGTGTATCTATTGTGTGACAGAGGCCGGGTGAGGTGAATTATACTGTCTGCTCCCTCAGCAGAGAGAAGTAGGATGAGAGATCCCGTGGCTTTGTCAGGACAGCGGGATTCCTGATGGTGTAAGTGGCTCTGCGGGGCCCCCATATCAACGGGTAGAGGTACAGGAACTGGAAGAACTCTCTTTCCATTAATGTACAGTTGGTGTGTGAGCATGCCCAGTACATCATGTTGGTGTATGTCCACTATCCTGGCAGCAGCCACCATACCTTCATTCTGAAGTAGTCAGCCATTCCCAACGTCTTCAGGCCTTCAAGGAGAATCAGAATGTGGCTCCTCAGAGACAATTTGTCCCCCCCCCGCCCCCATATATGGCTCAAGATTCCACACCCCAAACCCCACTTTCCACTGCCAGCCAGCAAGAACATGGTGGAACAGATCCACGGTGTGATGAAGCAATGTTTCCGATGTCTGAACCGCTCGGACAGAGCCCTCCAGTACTCACTGGAGCAGGTGTCCAAGTTCATGGTGTTCTGCTGCACCCTTCATATCATCACCATCATGAGGACACGGGCATTGGCACCAGGAATCCGGAAGTTACCTCAGGAGGAAGAGGAGGAGGAGGCAGGGAGGATATTTCCTGGATGCCTTCCAGCCAGTCTTGCCTTGTGCTTCTATACATTGCTACCCCAGTGGTTGCAGCATTTGTTATTCATTCATGTGATGTGGGCGTCGCTGCCTAGGCCAGTATTTGTTGCCCATCCCTAGTTACCCTTGAGAAGGTGGTGGTGAGCTGCCTTCTGAACCGCTGCAGTCCATGTGGGGTAGGTACACCCACAGTGCTGTTAGGAAGGGAGTTCCAGGAATTTGACCCAGTGACAGTGAAGGAACGGCTATATAGTTCCAAGTCAGGATGGTGTGCGACCTGGAGGTGGTGGTGCAGCATTTGCTGCACTTGTCCTTCCAGGTGCTAGAGGTCGCGGATTTGGAAGGTGCTGTCTAAGGAGGCTTGATGAGTTGTTGCTGGACATAGTGTAGGTTGTAAACACTGATGTCACTCTGACTGGTGCTGGAGTCACGGAGTCATTTATGGTACAGATTGAGACCATGTTCTCTCTCTGCAGAGTAATCCAGTCAGTCCCATTCCCCCATTCAATCCCCGTGTTTCAGCAAGTTTCTTTCCTTCAACTGTCCATCCGGTTTCTTCTGGAAATCATTGTTCGTCTCCACTTCCACCACCATTGTGGGTAGCGAGTTCCAGCTCATTACCACTCGCTGTGTAAAATAAAAAAGTTCTTCCTCATATTCTCCCTGAATTTCTTGCCAGAACGTTCAATCTATGTCCCTAGTTCTTGTACTATTAGTTAATAGGGACAGTTTTCCTTGTCTAACTTATCTAAGCCTGTCATAATCTCATAAACCTCGATAAAATATCCATTCAATCTCTTTTGTTCGAAGGCAAACAAAGGCACATTTTCAAAACTTACCTTGTAACTAACCTCCGCTCCCCCATTCTGGTAAACCTCCTCTGTACCCTCTCAAAAACACTCACACCCTTCCCCACGTGTGGTGACCAGAACTGGACAGTATATTCCAGTTGGAGCCTAACCAATTTTCTATAAATGTTAAGCATAACATCCCTGCTTTTGTCCTCAATGCCTCTGTTTTAAACCCAAATCCCATATGCTTTGCTGACCATTCTCAATAAGTCCTGTTATCTTCACTGATCAATCCACCGGCAGGTTTCTCTGCTCCTGCACACTCTTTAGAACTGTGCTATTAGTCTATGTAACGTCTCACTATTCCTACTGCCAAAATGCATCACCTCAAACTCCTCTCTATTAAATTCCATCTGCCAGTAGTCTGCCCAGTCCGCTTGCCTGTCTGTGTCCTGTTGCAGGTGCTTCATATCATCCTGATTCTTTGCCCCTCCTCCAAATTTTGTATCATCGAAAAATTTCGGGACTCCACTCATGGGACAATGGCCGTCCTGCTTTCCATCCCACCACAATTCGTCACCCCAAACCTTATGATCTTTTTTTTATCCTTCCATGAATTTGTGTGTCACTGTCAAGAATAGCATTTGCTGCCCATCTCGATTTGCCTTTGAACTGAGTGGCTTGCTAGGCCATTTCAGAGGGCAGTTAAAAGTCAACCACATTGCTGTGGGTCTGGAGTCACATGTCCGCCAGACCAGGTAAGGACAGCAGATTTCCTTCCCGAAAGGACATTCGTGAAGCAGATGGTTTCATACTTTCCAATGATAACCCAAAAGTGCCAGCTTCCCAGTCACAGCAGCTCCAGGAGACAGAGAGAGAGAGAGCAGCAGCACAGCACTGATGGTGAATTCCCCTCACTTGGTCTGATACTCACAGTCACCAGCTCAAATATTAACACTGCATGTACCTTCGAGGATGGTGTAGAGCCGGAATCTGCACGTGGCGAGTCACAGTATCATAGGAATGTTAGAGCACAGTAGGAGGCCATTCGCCCCTTTATGTCCATGTTGGATCTCTGTGAAAGTCACGCAGCTCCTCCCACTGCCTCTGCCTCTTCCCAAAGACCTGCATTTTTTTAATCTTCAGATAATTATCCCATTACCTTTTGAAAATTAGGTTTAATTTGCCTCCACCGCACTCTCAGGCAGGTCATTCCAGATTCTAACCACTCACTGTGTTTATCCTCATGTCACCTTTAGTTCTTCTACCAATCACATTAAATCAGTGTCCTCTGGTCTTGATCCATCCGCCAATGGCAACAGTTTCTCCCTATCCACACATTCCAGATCCCTTATAACTTTGAACACTTCTGTCAAGTCTCCTCTTCACTTTTTCTTCAAGCAGAACAGCCCCAGCATCCCCAATCTATCCATAGAACAGAATTTCTCATTCCTGAATCTATTCCCATAAATCTTTGCTGCACTCTCTCTAATGCCTTCACAACCTTCCTGAACTGTGATGCCCAGGACTGGACACAATATTCCAGTTGAGACGGAGACAGTGATTTATAAAGCTTCATCAAAGCTTCCTTGCTATTGTACTCTCTGTCTCTATTTATTAAACCCAGGATTCTGAATGCCTTACTGACTGCTTTCTCAACCTGCCTGCCACCTCCAACAATAGGATCATATATAGCCCCCAGGTCTCTCTGCTCCTGCATACCCTTTAGAATTGTATCCTTTATCTTCTATTGCTTCTTCGCGGTCTTGCAGCCAAAATGAATCACTTCACACGTCTCCACATTAAATTTCATTTGCCACGTGCCCTCCCATTCCACCTGCCTATCTCTGTCCTCTTGAAGTCCATCACTGTCCTCCTCTTTGTTCACAATAATGCCATGTTTTCTGTCGCCTGCAAATTTTGAAATTGTGCCCTGTAGATCAACGTACAGGTCATTAATATAGATCAAGAAAAACAGTGGCCCTATCACCAACCCCTGGGGAACCCCACTATAAACCTTCCTCCAATCTGAGAAATAACTGTTCATCACTACTCTCTGTTTCCTGTTACTCAGGCTGTTAATCTCACTTAGATCAGTTAGAGAAGGAAAGACGGTTCGGATTAACAAATGATACAAAGACTAGGGTATACAAATTGAAGGTTTTGGTCTGAAGATGAAGGGGGAATATGAGGAAAAGCCTTTTTACACAGTTGGTATTAATCACCTGGATCTCGCTGCCCACAAGGGTGGTGGATGAGGAGACAACAAAAATGACTTCAAGAGGAAAGTGGTTGGCCATCTGCGTGAAATAGACTTGCAGAGATACGGGGATCATCCGGGGGGCGGGGGGGGGGGGGATGGGGTGTGGGGGGCGCGGGTGGGTGTGGCACCCACTGGACAGTTCCGTGGAGCGTTAGCAGGGACACGATGAGCCAAATGGCCTCCTTCTGTTCTCTAAATAACTCAATGACTTTATGACTCTATCAATGTCTACAACTTGTAGGTCATCCCAGACAGCAGGATGAGGGAACGTGGGAGTTAAGAAGGGACATAAGGCATGAACATAGCATCATGCTGAATGCTGTCGGTGATGCCGGATGCTACGGGCTCTGTCACAGCCGGTCCCATGATATGGAGAACCAGCTCCTCCCTCAGGCTCAGGGGATTAAGGTATGCCAGGCCCCTTGTCGGTTCACTGCTGATCCCAGTGATTATGGGCCGCCTTCTCCTGTAAGAGAGAGAGCAGAATGTCAGTGATTGTGTTGCTCTGTGTTTGGGTGATGTGCCTACCATAGCTGAATAGCTGGAGGTATGTGGAAGCAGTGATTGGTGGGTGTGAGGCTGGTATCATTGGAAGGTGTGTGAGGGTGAGGTGGAGTATGTGAATGTTGAGTGTGAGTATTGAGTTTAGGGACTGCTGATGGGTGAGTGGTGGGGGTGTGGTACATTGATCAGTGTGAGAGGTTGGTGATGTTGGGGGTAGGAGATGTCATGTGGTGATGAATTCAGTGACATTGACCACCCTTGTGAGCTCATTAAACTTCTTCTGGCTCTGCTGCCAGGTCCTCGGGGCCAGACCTATTGCATTGACCTCCCTGGCCACCTGCTCCCATTCCCTGATGAGGGGGTTGCTTGAGGGTCTCCACCCCACCCCACAGAAACATGGGCTCTCTTCTCCTGTCACCCATCATGACTAAGGAACCTAGCACCTCATCCATGAACCGCAGAGACCTCTCTCTGTCCTAGTGTTCCATTTACCTTGTCTCCAATTGCAGAAATCACAGTCAGCAACAGCAGCCTCCTGTGAATCTATGCAGCTTCTCTTTAAAAGGGATAGAGTGCCTTTAAGAGCTGAATCCTGGCTGAAACACATGCCAGCCTCACATTCAGTTAGGTTCCTGTTGAATGTGCAGACAGTGAGCAGGGTAGTTCACCCTGGGGTCACGTAGAATTCATGGAAATGAGGAGGCAGCATGAAGTTTGTATGTCACCTGCCTCAACAGGAACGGGCATGGGAAGATCACGAATCACAATCCCTGCGCCCGAAAACGGGTGCAAAGTTTTCTTTCACTCTGTCTCTATTTCCCTTTCCCCTTTTCACCAACCCTCTCACTCTCTCTCTCCCTTTCTCTTCATTCTCTTTCTCTTACTCTCAGAATCAGAGATTTATGTAGCACAGAAGAAGGCTATTCACCCCATTGTGTCAGTGCTGTCTCTGTGAGAGAGCTGTTTAATTAGTTCCTCTCCCATCCTCTTTCCACAGACTCCTGTTTATTTTTTCTTTTCGTGTATTTGTTAAATTCCTTTCTGAAAATATTATTGAATCTGCTTCCACCATGTTTTTAGGCAGTGAATTCCAGATCCCAACAAGTTGCTGTGGAAGAAAATTCTCCTCATTTCACCTCTGCTTCTTTGTCAATTACCTTCAATCTGTGTCTTATTCACAATGAACTTTCTGACACTGGAAACAGTTTCACATTAAATACTCTATCAAAACCCCTCATGATTTTGAATTCTATATTAAATCTCCTCTTACCCTTCACTGCTTTAAAGAGAACAATCCCAGATTTTCCAATCTCTCCACATAACTGAATTCCCAGATCCCTGGTACCATTCCAGTAAATCACCTCTGTATCTTCACTAAGTCAGTGACATCCTTATCAAAGAACAAAGAACAAAGAAAATTATCAAAGTGTGGTGATCAGGATTAGACACAATTCTCCAGCTGGGACCTAACCAATGATGTATAAAGATCAGCATTTCTTCCTCAATTTTATTACTCTGTATCTCTCTCTCTAACACCGAGGACACTACATGTTACCTTCAATGATCTGTGTGTGTACACCCCCAGTCTCTCTAATCCTCCTCCCACTTTATAATGGTACCATTTAGTTTATATTGTTTTTCCTCATACTTCCTATCCAAATGTCTCACTTCACATTTCACTGTGTTAAATTATATCTGTCATGTTCCTGTCCATTTCACCAGTCAGTTTCTGTCTTCCTGATGTCTCTTACTCTCCTTCTCACTGTTTATTAACATTTCTGCGTTTATGTCCATCTGAAAACGTTGACATTATCCCCCCTTTACACAACCCAACGGCAATAACATACAGCAACAGTGATCCCGACTGTGACCCTGGGGAACCCCACTGTGTACTTCCCTCCAGACTGAACAATAACCATTCTCCACTACTCTTTGCTTTCTATCACTTAGATAATTTCCTGCATGCTGGCATTGATTTTTTTAAAAAGCTGCATTTATGTAGTGCCTTTCATGGCCGTCAGACGTCACAAAGCACCTTACACACAATGAGAACTTTTTAAAGCGTAGTCACTCTTGTAATGTGGGAAACAGGCAGACAATTTCTGCACTGTAAGATCCCACAAGTAGCAATGTGATGATGATCAGATCTGTTTTTGTGATGTTGATTGAATGGTAAATCTTGACCAGGGCACTGAGGATAATTCCCCTCTGCTTCTTCGAAATAATCCAATGGGATCTTTAACTTCCACCTGAGAGTCATTTTGCTTTTATTTTAGTGCTGTGGGGCGTTGGCTTAACTTTTTGTTCAAAAGACGGCACCTCTGACAGTGCAACACTCACTCAGTACTGCACTGCACTGTCAGCCTTGATCCTTGTGATCAAGTCCTGCAGTGACACTTGATCCTCGAATCTGAAAGGGGAGAGAGATACAAACTGAGCCACGGCTGACATTGGTCCTTTAATCCCATGTGTTTCTAATTCGGTAACACGGCTGTTATGTGGTACTTTATCAAACACCTGTTGAAAGGATAGGAAAATTGTGAAAGTCCAGGTGGGAACCATCACAGAATGATAGAATAGCACAACCTGAATGATGTCATTCTGCCCATCAAGTCTGTGCTGGCCCTTTCAAAGAGCAATCCAGTTACTCCCACTCCCTGACTCTTTCACTATATCCTAACATTTTTTCTGCATCAGATATTTATCCAATTCCCTTTTGGGATCTACTATTGAATCTGTATCCATCAGTCTATCAGACAGTTCATTCCAAATCCAAACCATTCAGAAGCAAAATCCTTATGTCTGCTTCTTTTCCCAATCGCCTTAAATCTGTGTCTCTGATTACCAGTCCCTTGGACATTGGAAACAGTTTCTCTTTATTTAATTTATCTAAACCCTTCCGAATGTTAAACACCTCAATCAAATCTCCTCTGAAAGTTCTCTGCTCTAAGAAGAACAACCCCAGCTACATAACTGTAATCCCTCATGCCTGGACAAATTCTAGTAAAACAGTTATGTCCCCTCTCCGAAGGCTTCATTTCCTTCCTAAAGTGTGGTTCCCAGTATTCGACACAAGACTCCAGGTGCAGCTGAACTAGTATTTTATATGTTTCACATAATGTCCTTGCTTTTGTTCTTTTTGCCTCTATTTATAAAACCTAGGATCCCATATATTTATTAACTATTTAGTTAAAATTTCCTGCCACCTTCAACGATTTGTGTGCAACCATCCCAGGTGTCTGTTCTTTCACCACCTTTATCGTTGTACCATTTACCTTGCATTGTCTCTCCTCAATTATCCTTCGAAATTGTATTGCATCACACATCTGCAATGCCAATTAAATATTGAGAAGACCGAAGTCATTATTTTCTGTCTCTGTTCCAAAGATTTCCTAACTACACCCTACATCCCTCTCCTTTGTAAATGTTTGACTGCAAGCCAAACTGTTCACACACTTGGTTACATAGTTAACTTTGAGATGTCTTGGGATGAGCTTCCTACCAAATATTCACACCATCAGTAAAACGGCGTATTTCCAACCCCCGGTGGAGTTGCCTTGCTGGTTAAAGAGGAAATTAACGCAATAGTGAGGAAAGATATTAGCTCTGACAATGTTGAATCTGCATAGGAAGAGCTGAGAAACACTAAGGGGCAAAAAACGTTAGTGGGGGTTGTATATGTTTTTTCATTCATCATGGGATGTGGGCGTCACTGGCCAGGCCTGCATTTATTGCCCATCCCTAATTGCCCTTGAGAAGGTGGTGGTGAGCTGCCTTCTTGAACCGCTGTAGACCATGTGGGGTAAATACACCCACTGTGCTGTTAGGAAGGGAGTTTTTCATTCCTTTTTATTGACTTCGTAGCAGTTAGATACAACTGAGTGGCTTGCTAGGCCATTTCAGAGGGCATGTAAGAGTCAACCACATTGCTGTTGGTCAGGAGTCACATGTAGGCCAGACCAGGTAAGGACAGCAGATTTCCTTCCCTAAAGGACTTTAGTGAACCAGATGGGTTTTTACAACAATCTGCAATGGTTTCATGGCCATCATTAGACTAGCTTTTTAATTCCAGATTTTTATTAATTGAATTCAAATTCCAACTTCTGCTGTAGTGGGATTTGAACTCGTGCCCTCAGAGCTCAGAGCAATAACCTGGGTCTGTGGGTTACGAGTCCAGTGACAATACCAATGCGCCACCGCCTCCCAAACCACAGTGGTGATCTTGGAAATGGCATGAAACAGGATATTAGAGATGCATGCGATAAAGGAACATCTGTAATTATGGGTTATTTTAATCTGCAAAGAGATTGGGTAAATCAAATTTTTCACAATACCGTAGAGGAGGAATTCATGGAATGTATACGGGATGGTTTTCTGGACCAATACATTGAGGAACCAACTAGAGAACAGGCCATCCTAGACTAGGTATAAGAGAGGAATAATTGACAATCTAGTTGTGCGACATCCCTTGGGGTTGAGCGACCATAATATGATAGAATTCTTCATCAAAGTGGAGAGTGACCAAGTTGATTCTGAGACGAGGGTCCTGAATCTTAATAAAGGAAACTGCGAACTTATGAGGCGCGAGTTGGCTATGATGGATTGGGAAACGTTATTTAAAGTGATGACGGTGGATAGGCAATGGCAAACATTTAAAGTGTGCATGGATGAACACAGTAATTGTTTGCTCTCTTCTGGCACAAAAGTAAAATGTGAAAGGTAGCCAATTGATGGCTTACAAGGAAAATTAGAGATAGTATTACATCCAAGGAAGAGGCATACAAATTCGTCAGCAAAAACAACAGACCTGAGGATTGGCAGCAGTTTAGAATTCAGCAAAGGAAGGACAAGGAATTTATTAAGACGGGGGAAATAAAGTCGAGAGCAACCTTGCAGTGAACATAAAAACTGACTGTAAAGTTTTCTATAGGTATGTGAAGAGGAAAGGATTGTTTAAGACAAATGTAGGCCCCTTACAGTCAGAAACAGGGGAATTTATTATGGGGAACAAAGAAATGGCTGACCAACTAAATGCATACTTTGGTTCTGTCTTCACAAAGGAGAACACAAATATCATACCAGAAATGTTGGGGAACACGGGGTTTAGTGAGAGAGAGGAACTGAATGAAATCATTATTAGCAGATAAATTGTGTGGAGGAATTTGATGGGATTGAAGGCCGATAAATCCCCAGGGCCTGATAATCTACATCCCAGAGTACTTAAGGAAGTGGCCCAAAAAATAGTGGATGCATTGGTGGTCATCTTTCAAGATTCTATAGACTCTGGAACAGTTCCTACAGATTGAACGGCAGGTAACGTAACCCCACTATTTAAAAAGGGATGTATAGAGAAAGCAGGGAATTATCGACCAGTCAGCCTGACTTCGATAGTGGGGAAAATTCTAGAGTCCATTATCAAAGATTTTATAGCAGAGCACTTGGAGAACAGTGGTAGAATCCGACAGAGTCATCATGGATTTACGGAAGGGAAATCATGCTTGTTAAATCTACTGGAATTCTTCGAGGATGTAACCAGTAAAGTTGATGACGGGGAGCCAGTGGATGTGTTTATTTGGACTTTCAGAAGGCTCTTAACAAAGTCCCACATAAGAGATTAGGGTGTAAAATTAAAGCGCATGGGATTGGGGGTAATGTATTGTGATGAATAGAAAATTGGTTGGCAGACAGGAAACAAAGTGTAGGAGTAAAACGGTCTTTTTCTGAATGGCAGGCAGTGACTCGTGGGGTACCACAGGGATCAGTGTTAGGACCCCAGCTATTCACAATATATATTAATGATTTAGATGAGGGAACTAATTGTAATATCTCCAAATTTTCAGATGCCACAAAACTGGGTGGGTGGGTGAGTTTTGAGGAGGATGCAGAGAGGCTTCAGGGTGATAGGGACAGGTTGAGTGAGTGGGCAAATGCATGGCAGATGCAGTATAATGTGGATAAATGTGAGGTTATCTACTTTCGTAGCAAAAACAGGAAGGCAGATTATTATCTGAACGGCTATAAACAGAGAGAGGGGAACATGCAACGAGACATGGGTGTTCTCGTACATTAGTCGCTGTAAGTTAGTATGCAGGTGCAACAGGCAGTACAAAAGGCAAATGTTATGTTGGCCTTCAAAGCGAGAGAATGCGAGTGCAGGAGCAGGGATGTCGCTGCAATTATACAGGGCCAAGGTGAGGCCACAGCGGCAATATTGTGTGCAGTTTTGGTCTCCTTATCTGAGGAAGGATGTTCTTGCTATTGAGGGAGTGCTGCGAAGGTTTATCAGACTGATTCCTGTGATGGCGGGACTGACGTGTGAGGAGAGATTGAGTCAGTTCGGATTAAAGTCGCTGGAGTTCAGAAGAGTGAGGAGGGATCTCATCGAAATCTATAAAATTCTAACAGGGCTTGACAGGATAAATGCAGGAACGATGTTCCCGATGGCGGGGGAGTCCAGAACCAGGGGTCGTAGTCTAAGGATAAAACTTTCAGGACTGAGATGAGGAGAATGTTTTCACCCAGAGAGTGGTGAGCCTGTGGAATTCTGTCATCACGCCTCTATCTAAGGGGGATTGGAATATTCTGGAAAATGCCTCTGCTATTACCACCAATCCTTCCCACAGCAACCATCATTCTTCCCATCCAGACCGGGTAAATGGTCGGGTTTATTGTGGTACAAAAATTATTGGATTGAAAAGGGTTAACTGAATCTGTTTGTTCAGTGACTGTAATTAATGTCCGTCTCCATGGACCCTAATTGTGTCACTGGAAGTTTTCCATCTTCTATTAATAAGGGGTTTCTTTCAATGTGTTATATCATTGTGTCAGCGGGAAAATTAGCACTCACAGAGATCAGCAGCTTCAGAGAGCGTCAGAGAGAGGATAGATTCGAATCTGAGGAGAATAGATCGGAATGTTAAAACAATGGATCAGAATCTGAGAACAATAGATTGGAATGTTACAACAATTGGACAGCGACTGAGAACAATAGATTGGAATGTTACAACAATGGACAGGAGTTTATCCTCGGAGCTTTACTATCTTTCTACAAATTATGATCGGTACTCATTAAACACTCGTATCTATCGTGCACTGATTATTATTCAATACATTTATTATCCCATCCTGGCTGCTATTGGTGTCCCTGGTAAGTCCCTCTATCAAGCTATTAATTCTATAAGTCATGTTTAAGTTTATTACTGCTCCTGTCATTTATTCTGCCCTTCTTGCTGCCGTTGTATTCCTGGTGAATATCTCCAGCTATGAGCTCGATAAACCATTTCTCACTGTATTACAGTTCTTGTCATTTACTCTCTCATCTTTGCTGCTGTTGCTGTCTCTATTTCAGGCTAGGAGATCTGTAAACCCTATTTCACTGAAATGTTGTTCTGCAATGCAAATTTTGGGAAGACTGAAGCCAATGTAATTGGTCTCCATCACGAAGTCCATCTCCTATCAGTCAACAGCATACCCCACCCTGCCCAATATCTGACGCAAACCAGACTGATTACAACATCTGTTATATTTAATCCTGAGCTGAGTTCATCTCCGTATTCTCTCCATCACAAACCCTACCTGCTACCACCTCTGTAATATTACCCATCACCACCTCTGCCTCAGCCCATTTGCTGCATAAACCCTCATCCCTGTCATTGTTAAATCCACACTTGACTATTCCAATTCTATCCTGGTCACCCTTCCAGTTATAAATACATGTAAACCACAGCCCATCCAGAACTCCGCTGCCTGTATTCTAACTCACACCAAATTCCGATCACCCATTACCCCTGTGCTCACTGATCTACATTGGCTCCAGGTCTGGCAGCACCTTAATTTTAATATTCTCATTCTTGTGTTTGAACTCCCTCCATGGCCTCACCCCTCCATTAGTCCAATTCCCCTGTACATTGCCATATTCTAGAAAAACCTTTGCCTTCAAATCTGTTTCCATGTCCCCCTTTAAAGTGAATTTCCTTCCCTCTCTATCTCTCCCTGGTGGTGCCCCGTGCTGGGCAGGGACCTAGCCTGGGTATACCATGCATGTGCTGGTAGTGTGAGGAAGGGTTTGCATTGACGTAGATTAGCCATTCTGACAGCTTTGATGTACTTCTTTGAAACTTGGTCTGTGCATGTCCACTGACCACCTGTGTTAGTCTCTCTCAGCTGAACATACATTTAGCAGCACGAGGAACCCCCTCTCGTGTTATTTAAAAGGACCAGGCGTCCAACTTACAGGTGAGGGGCTTTTGACTTACTTCTGCTATTGTAATGTTAGTGGCAGTTCTGTGGATGGTTTTCTGGAGATTGTGTTGTGAGCTGCTGCAGACGTGCAGGGAGGACAGAGGATTTGGTGACCCAGGTCTTGACAAGCAATGCGGACTGTAGTTACAGTGTCTCTGGGTCTGTAACATGAACAACAAATAGAGCAGAGGCTGCAGAGAGGGGAAGCTCTGTAAAGAGGGAGGAGTAGGGGGCTCTGCCCTACTCACCCCTGGTTTTCCAAGAGCACTTTGCCTACCTACACCTGACCCAGGAGCAATGTGTGAGGTGACTCTGATTCAATAAGGAGGTGGTCACAGAGCTGTGTCACCGCCTGTAACATGACCTGGAGCCTCACCCCAGGGTGAGCACAGAGCTGTTAGTGGCCGTTAAGGTCACAGTTTCATTGAACTTCTATGTTTCTGGATCTTTCCAGACAGGAGCAGGAGACATATCCAACACAGAGTCACAGAGAGTGATAGAGATATTTACGACACAGAAGGTGGCCAGTCGGCCCCTCCATGCCAGCTCTCTCTGGAACGATCCAGTCAGTCCCAATCCCCCACTCAATTCCCGCATCCCTGCAAGTTCATTTCCTTCAGGTCTCCATCCAGATTCCTTTTGAAATCTTTGATTGTCTCGGCTTCCACCATCCTCATGGGCAGTGAGTTCCAGCTCATTACCATCCACTGTGTAAAAAAGTTCTTGCTCATATTCCCCCTGTATCTCTTACCCAAAACCTTCCATCTGTGTCCCATAGTCCGTGTTTCATCAGTTAATGGGAACAGTTTTTCCTTGTCAATCGTATCTAAGCCTATCATATTCCTGTACACCTCAAGCAAATCTCTCTCAGTCTCCTTTACTCCAGGGAGACCAACTCCATCTTCTCCAAACTAACCTTTAGAATTAGAATTAGAACATTACAGCGCAGTACAGGCCCTTCGGCCCTCGATGTTGCGCCGACCTGTGAAACCATCTGACCTACACTATTCCATTTTCATCCATATGTCTATCCAATGACCACGGAAATGCCCTTAAAGTTGGCGAGTCTACTACTGCTGCAGGCAGGGCGTTCCACGCCCCTACTACTCTCTGAGTAAAGAAACTACCTCTAACATCTGTCCTATATCTATCACCCCTCAACTTAAAGCTATGTCCCCTCGTGTTTGCCATCACCATCCGAGGAAAAATCTCTCACTATCCACCCTATCTAACCCTCTGATTATCTTATATGTCTCTATTAAGTCACCTCTCCGCCTCGTTCTCTGCAACGAAAACAACCTCAAGTCCCTCAGCCTTTTCTCGTAAGACCTTCCCTCCATACCAGGCCAGATCCTAGTAAATCTCCTCTGCACCCTTTCCATAGCTTCCACATCCTTGCTATAATGCGGTGACCAGAACTGCACGCAATACTCCAGGTGCGGTCTCACCAGAGTTTTGTACAGCTGCAGCATGACCTCGTGGCTCCGAAACTCGATCCCCCTACTAATAAAAGCTAACACACCATATGTCTTCTTAACAGCCCTATTAACCTAGTTAGCAACTTTCAGGGATTTATGCACCTGGACACCAAGATCTCTCTGTTCATCTTCAGTACCAAGAATCTTCCCATTAGCCCAGCACTCCTGTTACTCCTTCCAAAGTGATTAACCTCGCACTTTTCCGCATTAAACTCCATTTGCCATCTCTCAGCCCAGCTTTGCAGCCTATCTATGTCCCTCTGTACCCTACAACATCCTTTGGCACTATCCACAACTCCACCGACCTTAGTGTCATCCGCAAATTTACTAACCCACCCTTCTACACCCTCTTCCAGGTCATTTATAAAAATGACAAACAGCAGTGGTCCCAAAACAGATCCTTGCGGTACACCACTAGTAACTGAACTCCAGGATGAACATTTGCCATCAACCACCACCCTCTGTCTTCTTTCAGCTAGCCAATTTCTGATCCAAAGCTCTAAATAACCTTCAACCCCATACTTCCGTATTTTCTGCAATAGCCTACCATGGGGAACCTTATCAAACGCCTTACTGAAATTCATATACACCAGATCCATGGCTTTACCCTCATCCACCTGTTTGGTCACCTTCTCGAAAAACTCAATAAGGTTTGTGAGGCACGACCTACCCATTACAAAACCGTGCTGACTATCGCTAATGAACTTATTCTTTTCAAGATGATTATAAATTTTGTCTCTTATAACCTTTTCCAACATTTTACCCACAACCGAAGTAAGGCTCACAGGTCTATAATTACCAGGGCTGTCTCTACTCCCCTTCTTGAACAAGGGGACAACATTTGCTATCCTCCAGTCTTCCGGGACTATTCCTGTCGACAATGGCGACATAAAGATCAAGGACAAAGGCTCTGTAATCTCCTCCCTGGCTTCCCAGAGAATCCTGGGATAAATCCCATCTGGCCCAGGGGACTTATCTGTTTTCACTCTTTCCAAAATTGATAACAGCTCCTCCTTGTGAACCTCAATCCCATCTAGCCTAGTAGCCTGAATCTCAGTATTCTCCTCGACAACATTTTCTTTCTCTACTGTAAATACTGACGCAAAATATTCATTTAACACTTCCCCTATCTCCTCTGATTCCACACACAACTTCCCACTACTATCCTTGATTGGCCCTAATCTAACTCTGGTCATTCTTTTATTCCTGATATACCTATAGAAAGCCTTAGGGTTTTCCCTGATCCTATCCGCCAATGACTTCTCGTGTCCTCTCCTGGCTCTTCTTAGCTCTCCCTTTAGATCCTTCCTGGCGAGCTTGTAACTCTCAAGCGCCCTAACTGAGCCTTCACTTCTCATCCGAACATAAGCCTTCTTCTTCCTCTTGACAAGCGCTTCAACTTCTTTAGTAAACCACGGCTCCCTCACTCGACAACTTCCTCCCTGCCTCACAGGTACATACTTATCAAGGACACGCAGTAGCTGCTCCTTGAATAAGCTCCACATTTCGATTGTTCCCATCCCCTGCAGTTTCCTTCCCCATCCTACGCATCCTAAATCTTGCCTAATCGCGTCATAATTTCCTTTCCCCCAGCTATAACTTTAGCCCTACGGTATATACCTGTCCCTGCCCATCGCCAAGGTAAACCTAATCGAATTGTGATCACTATCACCAAAGTGCTCACCTACATCTAAATCTAACACCTGGCCAGGTTCATTACCCAGTACCAAATCCAATGTGGCATCGCCCCTGGTTGGCCTGTCTACATACTGTGTCAGAAAACCCTCCTGCACACACTGGACAAAAACTGACCCATCTAAAGTACTCGAACTATAGTATTTCCAGTCGATATTTGGAAAGTTAAAGTCCCCCATAACAACTACCCTGTTACTCTCGCTCCTGTCGAGAGTCATCTTCGCTATCCTTTCCTCTACATCTCTGGAACTATTTGAAGGTCTATAAAAGACTCCCAACAGGGTGACCTCACCTCTCCTGTTTCTAACCTCGGCCCATACTACCTCAGTAGACGAGTCCTCAAACTTCCTTTCTCAAACCTTGTAACTAAAACCCCGCCATCCCTGGAACCTTTCTGTTAAATCTCCTCTGCACCCTCTCAGGGACCTTCACGTCCTTCGTAACGTGTGGTGACCAGAACTGGACAAAGTTCTCCAGTTGGGGCCTAACCAAAGCTTTATAACGTTTCAGCATAACTTCCCTGCTTTTGTATCTTTGCCTCTAATGATGAAGCCCAAGATCTGATATGCTTTGCTAAACACCCTCCTGATATTTCCTGGTACCTTCAAAGACGAATGCATATGGAGGCCCAGGTCCCTCTATTCCTGCACAACGTTCAGAACTGTGTCATTGAGTCTATATTGCCTTCCTATTCATTCTGACGGAATACATCACCTCACACTCCTCTGTATTAAATTACACCTGCCACTTCTCTGTCCATTCTGCTAGCCTATCTATGTCCTGTTGCAGAAGGTTTGTATCATCCCCCCTGTTTACCACACCTACAAGATTGGTATCATCGGAAAATTTTGAAACTCTACTCTGCATTCCAAGGTACAAGTCATTTATATATATCAAGGAAAAAAAGATCAGCGTTCCGAGCACTGATCCTTGGGGAACATCACTGTCTACCATCCTCCAGTCTGAAAAACAACCATTTCACACATTTCTCTTTTTGCTGTCCTTTGGACAATTTTTGATCTAATTGGATGCTATTCCCTGAACTTCAATTTTGTTAATCAAGCTTTTGTTTGGTTCTTCATCAAATAATTTCATAACATCCAGGTAGACGGCATCCATCACATTCCCATCATCAACCTTCTCTGATGATCGAAATTAATTCCATTAGTTCATCAAGCATAATCTGCCTTTTGGAAATCCGTGCTGACAATCCTTAATTAACTCAAACCTCTCCAAGTGTGTGTTGTCCTTTTTCCCTGATTAGTATTTCTGAAACCTTACCTACCACTGATGTTACACGAACTGACCAGTAGTTACTAGGCCTGTGTGTTGTCCATTGATAATTCTGGGAGGTGAGGGTGAGCATCGATGTCATCATTTACTCCCTCAGCAGGGAGAAGCAGGATGAGATATCCCGTGGCTTTGTCAGGATAGCGGGATTCCTGATGGTGTAGGTGGCTCTGCGGGGCCCCCATGTCAACGGGGAGAGGTACAGGAACTGGAAGAACTCTCACTCCATTAATGTACAGTTTGTGTGTGAGCATGCCCAGTACATCATGTTGGTGAATGTCCACTATCCTGTCAGCAGCCACCAGACCTTCATTCTGAAGCAGTCAGACGGTCCCACCACTTCGGGGCTCCATGGAAAACAATAATGTGGCTAATCGCAACAAAGACAATCCCCGTCTAGACACCGCTCATGTTTCTTGACCCCCAAACCACCTCCGACCGTCAACCAACCTCACACAATTAACTTTTGTCTCAAGTGAGCAATGGAGTCACCAGGAACATGGTGGGACAGACCATCGGTGTGATGAAGCAATGTTTCTGATGTCTGAACCGCTCGCAGGTAGCCCTCCAGTACACACTGGAGCAGGTGTCCAAGTTCATGGTGTTCTGCTGCACCCTTCATATCAACAGCATCATGAGGTCACAGGCATTGGCATCAGAAATCCGGAGGCTACCTCAGAAGGAGGAGGAGAAGGATGCAGGGAGGATATTTCCTGTATGCCTTCCACCCGGACAGGCTGTCGGAGAGTCCTTGCCAAGATACCAGTTCCCATAGGACGACTTCCCTTTCCCACCATGGATCCCCCATTCTCCACCATTACACCCATCTGAGACGCCCCATCACAGCGTCCCCGTGCGCATCATCCTGCAATAAAACAATCAGAATTATTACAGCAAAGAGCAGCTTTGCAGCCCTTCGTGTCCGCTTTGGCTCTCCGAATGAGCAATTCACCTAATCCCATCCTCTGCCTTTTTCCCATAACCCTACATATTGTTCCTTCTCATATACCAGTTTGTACAGTTTCAGCATGGTTATAGATGTGGTCACCCCACAGATTTAGAGTATGCAGGGAGAGAGGGAACGGGTGATCATCAGGCAGTAAAAAAGAACCAGTCAGGTAGTGTAGGAGACCCCTGAGTATATCTCACTCTCTAACAGGTATTCAGTTCCGAATGCTGAGGAAAGTAATGCTTCACCTCGGGAGTCCAGCCAGAGCCAAGTCCATGGCGCCACGGGTGGTTGAGCTGCAGAGTGGGATACAGGGATGAATGGAAGAGCCATAGTGATAGGTGAGTCAATAGTCAGGGGAACAGACAGGCGTTTCTATGGCCACAGACGTGAATACAGGATGGTGTGCTGCCTCCCTGGTACCAGGGTCAAGGACCTCATTCAGCAACGGCAGAACATCTTGAAGCAGGAGGGGAACAGCCAGACATCGTGGACCACATGGGAACCAATTAGGTAGAAAGAGGGATGTGATCTTGCAATCAAAATTTAGGGAGGTGGGGAAGAAATTAGCAAGCAGGACCTCAAACATAGTCAAAAAGTGGAATTCTCCAGATTACTCGCAGTGCCAGGTGCAACTTAGTATAGAAATAGAAAGATAAGACAGATGAATACCTGGCTGGAAAGTTGCTGAAGGAGGGAGGGATTCATATTCCTGGGACACTGGGACCGGCTCTGGGGGAGATGGGACTTTTACAGGCCGAACGGGTTGCACGTGAACAGAGCCAGGACTGGATTCCTTGTGGAACGTTTTAGAAAATAGAACATAGAACAGTACAGCACAGTACAGGCTCTTCGGCCTTCGATGTTGTGCCGAAACTTTAACCTACTCTAAGATCAAACTAACTACCTACCCTTCAATCTACTATCATCCATGTACCTATCCAAGAGTCGCTTAAATGTCCCTAATGTATCTGCTTCTACTACCACCGCTGGCAACGCATTCCACGCACCCACCACTCTCTGTGTAAAGAACCTACCTCTGACATCTCCCCGAAACCTTCCTCCAATCACCTTAAAATTATGCCCCCTGGTGATAGCCCTTTCCACCCTGGGAAAAAGTCTCTGGCTATCCACTCTATCTATGCCTCTCATCATCTTGTACCCCTCTATCAAGTCACCTCTCATCCTTCTTCGCTCCAATGAGTAAAGCCCTAGCTCCCTCAATCTTTCTTCGTAAGACATACCCTCCAGTCCAGGCAGCATCCTGGTAAATCTCCTCTGCACCCTCTCTAAAGCTTCCACATCCTTCCTATAATGAGGCGACCAAAACTGAACACAATATTCCAAGTGTGGTCGAACCAGGGCCTTATAGAGCTGCAGCATAACCTCGCAGCTCTTAAACTCAATCCCCCTGTTAATGAAAGCCAACACACCATACGCCTTCATAACAAACCTATCAACTTGGGTGGCAACTTTGAACGATCTATGGACATGGACCCCAAGATCCCTCTGTTCCTCCACACTACCAAGAATCCTGCCTTTATGCCTGTATTCTGCATTCAAATTCGACCTTCCAAAATGAATCACTTCACACTTTTCCAGGTTGAACTCCATCTGCCACTTCTCAGCCCAGCTCTGCATCCTGTCAATGTCCCGTTGCAACCTACAACTACCTTCCACACTATCCACAACTCCAGCAACCTTCGTGTCATCGGCAAACTTGCTAACCCAGCCTTCCACTTCTTCATCCAAGTCATTTATAAAAATCGTAAAAGGCAGATGTCCCAGAACAGATCCCTGCGGAAGACCACTGCTCACCGAGCTCCATGCTGAATACTACCACCCTCTGTCTTCTATGGGCCAGCCAATTTTGTATCCAGACAGCCAACTTCCCCTGTATCCCATGCCTCCTCACTTTCTGAATGAGCCTACCATGGGGAAACTTATCAAACGCCTTGCTAAAATCCATATACACCACATCCACTGCTCCTCCTTCATCAATGTGTTTTGTCACATCTTCAAAGAATTTAATAAGGCTTGTGAGGCATGACCTGCCACTCACAAAGCCATGCTGACTGTCTCCAATCAAACCATGCTTTTCCAAGTAATCATAAATCCTGTCTCTCAGAATCCTCTCCAATAATTTGTCCACTACCGACGTAAGACTGACTGGTCTAAAATTCCCAGGGTTATCCTTATTCCCTTTCTTGAACAAGGGAACAACAGTTGCCACCCTCCAATCATCCGGTACTACTCCAGTGGACACTGAGGACGCAAAGATCATCGCCAAAGGCGCGCAATCTCTTCTCTCGCTTCCCGTAATATCCTTGGGTATATCCCGTCTGGCCCCGGGGACTTATCTGTCCTCGTATCATTCAGAATTTCCAGTACATCCTCCCTCTTAACCTCAACCTGTTCTAGCATATCAGCCTGTTCCACGCTGTCCTCACAAACGACCAGGTCCCTCTCACTAGTGAATACTGAAGCAAAGTATTTATTTAGGACCTCCCCTACCTCCTCCAAATCCAGGCACAAGTTTCCTCCACTATCCCTGATCGGCCCTACCCTCACTCTCGCCATCCTCTTGTTCCTCACATAAGTGTAGAACGCCTTGGGAGTTTCCTTAATCCTACCCGCCAAGAGTTTTTCATGTCCCCTTCTAGCTCTCCTAAGTCCATTCTTCAGTTCCTTCCTGGCTACCTTGCAACCCTCTAGAGCCCTGTCTGATCCTTGCTTCCTCAACTTAAGTCAGCTTCCTTCTTCCGCCTGACTAGCTGTTCCACAACTCTTGTCATCCAAGGTTTCTTCATCCTACCATCCCTTCCCTGCCTCATCGGGACAAACCTATCCAGCAGTCGCAGCAAGTGCTCCCTAAACAACCTCCACATTTCTGTTGTGCATTTGCCTGAAAACATCGTTTCCCAGTTTATGCTCCCTAGTTCCTGCCTAATAGCCTTGTAATTTCCCTTCCCCCAATTATATATTTTCCCATCTCGTCTGCTCCTGTCCCTCTCCATGACTATGGTCAGGGAGTTGTGATCACTACCACCGAAATGCTCTCCCGCCGAGAGATCTGCCATCTGGCCTGGTTCATTGCCAAGCACCAAGTCCAACATAGTCTCCCCTCTAGTCGGCCTATCGACATATTGAGTCAGGAAACCTTCCTGGACACACCTGACAAAAACTGCTCCATCCAAACTATTTGCACTAAGGAGGTTCCAATCAATATTAGGGAAGTTGAAGTCACCCATGACAACAACCCTGTTACTTCTGCACCTTTCCAAAATCTGCCTCCCAATCTGTTCCTCCGTGTCTCTGTTGCTACTGGGGGGTCTACAGAAAACTCTCAACAAAGTGACTGCTCCTTTCCTGTTTCTGACTTCGAACCATAATGACTCAGAAGACAAACCCTCCTCGACGACCTCCCTTTCTGCAACTATGATACTATCCCTGATTAGCAATGCCACTCCCCCACCTCTTTTACCTCCCTCCCTATTCCTTTTCAAACATCTAAACCCCGTGACATCCAACATCCATTCCTGCCCCTGTGATATCCACGTCTCTGTAATGGCCACACTGCTAGTACTGTTGGA
The DNA here is from genome assembly GCF_036365525.1 of Heterodontus francisci. Classification (NCBI taxonomy): domain Eukaryota; kingdom Metazoa; phylum Chordata; class Chondrichthyes; order Heterodontiformes; family Heterodontidae; genus Heterodontus; species Heterodontus francisci. Next base: position 54,041 of record NW_027141390.1, read on the forward strand.
AGGGTTTAAACTAGTTTTCCAGTGGGGATGAGGACCTGAGGATAGACTCAGCTGAGACAAAATCAGAAATGAAAATGGAAGGTGGAAAATTAATGGATGAGTCTGGAAGACAGAGGAAATGAGTGTGAGAAAATAAAAAAAGGTTTGGCAGTGCTCGGGGGTATCTATTTCAATGTAAGGAGTACAGCAAATAAAGCAGATGAGCTGAGGGCAAAGATTGACATGTGGCAGTATGATATCATAGTTATTACAGAAACATGGCTTAAGGAGGGACAGGAATGGCAGCTCAACGTTCCTGGTTACAGGGTTTTCAGATGCAATCGGGAGACGGTTAAGAAATGAGGGGAATTGCAATTTTGGTCAAGGAATCTTTTGCAGCTGTGAGGAGGGATGATATGTTGGAAGGTTCATCAAGTGATACCATATGGATTGAGCTAAGGAACCAAAAAGGGGCAATCTCACTGCAGGGAGTGTGATCTCGACAGCCAAATTGTCAGAGGGAGATAGAAGGGCAGATATGTAGGCAAGTCTCTGAGAAGTGCAAGAACAGTAGGGCAGTAATAGTGTGGGACTTTAATCACCCCGATGTTAACGAGGATAGTTTTAGTATGAAAAGAATTGAGGGAGCAGAATTTTTGAGGTGCATTCAGGACAACGTTATTGTCCAGTGTGTAGAAAGGCCAACAAGAGAGGGTGCAGTTTTAGACTTTGTTTTAGGAAATGACGATGGGCAGGTTGAAGGAGTGGCGGGGAGAGCATTTTGGTGGGAGTGATCATAATTCAGTCAGTTTTAACATAATTATGGAAACGTACAGACATCGAACAGGAGTTAGAGTTCTCAATTGGGGCAAGGCCAATTTTACCAAACTGAAGAACAAAAGTGAACTGGAAAGAGCGACTTGAAGGCAAATCAGTCTCAGAGCACTGGGAGGCATTCAAAGTAGACATTCCAGGGGTTCAAGGTAAACATGTTACCACAAAGAAAAAGGGGGAGGCGGCCAAATCTCGAGTCCCATGGATGTCAAGGAGCCTACAGGGTAAGATAAAACAGAAAAGGGAAGCATATATCCGACACTGAGAACTCAATACTACTGAATGTTGCGAGGAGTTCAGAAAGTGGAAGGGTCAAATTAAAAAGGAAATTAGGACAGCAAAGAGAGAGCATGAAAGCATATTGGCAAGCATAGTCAAGGTGAACCCAAAGATGTTTTCTCAATGCATTAAGAGTAAGAGGTTAACTAAGGGGAGAGTAGGGCCCATAATAGACCAAAAAGGTAACCTATGCGTAGCGGTGGAAGATATTGGTATGGTTTTATTGAATACTTTTAGTGTCTTCAGAAAAGAGGGCGGATGCAGATATTGTAGTTAAGGAGGAAGAGTGTGAATTATTGAATGTGATCAACATACTGAGAGAGGAAGCGTTAATGGGATTAGTATCCTTGAAAGTTGATAAATCACCTGATCCAAATGAAATGTGCCCCAGGTTGCTAAAAGAAGCAACAGAGGAAATAGAAAAGAGTCTGACCATCAGTTTCCAGTCCTCACTGGATACAGTTGTGGTGCCGGAGTATTGGAGAATTGCTGACGTTGGACCTCTGTTTAAAAAGGGAGTGAAGGATAGTCTGAATAATTACAGGTCTGTCAGTCTAACCTCAGTAGTGGGAAAATGATTGGAATCTATTCTGAGAGACGGGGTAAACTGTCACTGAGACAGGCACAGGTTAATCAAGGATAGTCAGCATGGATTTGTTAAGGGAAGAGCTTCTTTGACCAACTTGATCGAATTTTTTGAAGATGTAGCAAGGAATATAGATGAAAGTAGTGCAGTTGATGTGGTTTACATGGATTTCAGCAAGGCTTTTGACAAGGTCCCACATGACAGACTGGTTCAAAAAGAAAATTCCATGGGATCCAGGGAAATGCAGCGAGGTGGATACAAAATTGGTTCAGTGGCAGGAAACAACGGGTAATTGTTGACGGGCGTTTTTGCAACTGGAGTGCTGTTGCCAGTGGTATTCCACAGGGCTGAGTACTGGGTCTCCCGCTTTTTGTGGTGCATATTAACGATTTCGACGTAAATGTAGGGGGCATGACCAAGAAATTTACGGATGACACAAAGATTTTCCGTTTGGTAGATAGCAAGAAGGATAGCTGTAGACTGCAGTAAGTTATTGGCGGTCTGGTCAGATGGGCAGAAAAGTGGCAAATGGAATTCAACTTGGAGAAGTGTGAGGTGTTGCAATTGGGGAGCTGAAACAAGGTAAAGGAATACACAATTATTGGGAAAATGCTGAGAAGTGTGAAGGAAGTAAAGGACCTTGGAGTCAATGTCCACAGATCCCTGAAAATAGCAGGTCAGGTCAATAAGGTGGTGAAGAAGGCACATGGAATCCTTTCCCTTATTAGCCGAGGTACAGAATATAAGAGCAGGGAAGTTATGCTGGAACTGTATAAATCATTGGTTGGACCACTACTTGAGTACTGTGTTCAGTTCTGGTAACCACATTACAGAAAGGATGTAATTGTACTCGAGAGGGTACAGAGGAGATTTACGAGGATGTTGCCAGGACTGAAATAATGCCGTTATGAGGAAAGCGTGGAGAAGCTGGGGTTGTTCTCCTTGGATCAGAGAAGGCTGAGAGGAGATATGATTGAAATGTGCAAAATTGTGAGTGGCCTGGATAGAGTGGGGGTGAAGGGTCTATTCACCTGAGCAGAGAGGTCAGTGATTGGTAGAAAGATCAGAGGTGAGATGAGGAAAAACTTGTACAACCAAAATACAAAATTGGCTCAGTGGTAGGAAACAAAGGGTAATTGTTGTCGGGCATTTTAGTGACTGGAGCACTGTTTCCAGAGGTGTTCTACATGGCTCAGTACTGGGTCCCCTGCTTTTAGTGACGGTCTGGAACACACTGCCTCAAAGGATGTTTGAGGCAGAAACCCTCTACTCATTCAAAATATGTCTGAATGGGCACCTCAAATGTTATAATCTGTAGCGCTATGGATCAAATGCTGGAAGGTGGGATTAGAATAGGTGGATCATTTTTCGGAGGGTGCAGACACGATGGGCCAAGTGGCCTCTTTCTGTCCCTCAAGGTTTCTACGAGTCTATGATTCTATAACATGAAACACGCTATCCTCATTAACACTCACAGTTATATCAACAAACCCGATCAAGATTATCAGAAAAGATTTTCCATTAACCTATCCGTGCTGCTTGTCATTTATTATCCCATGATTTTACAAGCAAGATATATTTTTATGTCAGGCTGCTGCTTGACTAGTCCGTGGGGCAGCTCTCCCAACTTTGGCACAAGCCCCCAGATGTTAGTAAGGACTTTGCAGTGTCGACAGGGCTGGGTTTGTCCGTGTCGTTTCCGGTGCTTAGGTCGATGCAGGTAGTCCATCCGGTTTTATTCCTTTTTATTGACTTCGGACTGGTTTGATGCAACTGAGTGGCTTGCTACCCCATTTCCGAAGGCATGTAAAAGCCAACCACATTGAGTTGGTCTGGAGTCACATGAAGACCACCAGGTAAGGGCAGCAGATTTCCTTCCAAAAAGAACATTCGTGAACCTTTTGTGTCACTGGAGAGTTTCCAACTTCGATCACTCCCATATCCAAGGATGCCTGAAAGATTCTGGCCAGTGCCTCTGCTTTTTCCACCATAGCTTCCCTCAACAGCCCTCATGCATCCATTCGAGACCAGGTAAATGTTCAACTTTGCTATTGTACAAAAAGTATTGAATTGAAAGGGGTTAACAAAACCTGTTTGTTCAGTGACTGTAATTAATGTCAGTCTCCATGGACCCAAATTGTGTCACTGGAGCGTTTCCAACTTCTATAAATAAGGGGCTCCTTTCAATGTGTTATTCCACGGTATCAGCAGCAGCATCACCTTACGGCACTAACAGAGATCAGCAGCTTCAGACAGAGGGAGAGGATAGATCAGAATCTGAGAATAATAGATTGGAATGTTACAACAATGGATCAGAATCCGAGAACAATAGATTGGAATGTTACAACAATGGATCAGAATCCGAGAACAATAGATTGGAATGTTACAACAATGGATCAGAATCCGAGAACAATAGATTGGAATGTTACAACAATGGATCAGAATCCGAGAACAATAGATTGGAATTTTACAACAATGGGCAGCAGGAGTTTATCCTCTTTGTTTGGCCTGGTTACTGCAGATTATTATTGGATGACATTAGAATTACGGAACTATTATGCTCTGAGGATGATTCAATGTATGTACTATCCCATCCTCGCTATTATTGGTGTCCCTGGTAAGTCTCTGTATCTAACTATTAGATTCATAAACCATATTTCACTGATTTACTGTTCTTTTCATTTAAATCCTGAGAAGACAGAAGCCATTTGCTTCAGCTTCTGTCACAAACTCTATTCCCTATCCAGCATCTACATCCCCCTCGCTGGCCATTGCCTGAGACTGAACCAGGAAGTTTACAACCTCTGATATCTATTTATTGCTGAGCTGAGTTCATTCCAATATTCTCTCCATCCCCAGCCCTGCCTGTTGTCACGGCCAGGTAGGGAGGGGTGACATTCGCTCCTCTTGTCCTTCCTCTTATTTGACCACAACACTGTTTGTTCTTTTTAAACAGTGAATGTGCTAACCATCTCAGTGAGTACTTTACCTTTTACCTTTGGTGTGATGGTGAAGGATCTGATAGGTCAGGTTCTCTTGAATTTAAACACGAAAGAGATGAGTTTATTATACTTAACAATATAATCCCGATCTGAATAAAATCATTAAAAAATACACCACACATGAACGCATACATTCACACAAGAATCATACACAAATAGATTACAGAGTGGGAAGTAAATTTTTTGTGTAGATTGGAGTCCAGAATAAATATAAAAATAAAATACTCATTCTGTGAGATTGGACGATTCGGAGGTCGTCTGGTCGATGTTGTGTTCTTGAAGTCTTTGGCTGTTGGAAGTGTCCTTTGTGGCTGGCCCACATGGCTCAGGGGTTTCTGGGAGGAAGACTTGGAGCTGCCTTCCTTTCCCTGATGTCTCTGTTTGTAGTAATCTGTAGGCTTGGAGGGCCCACAGTCGCATGTGGTTTTCTAACTTGTGATGTTATCTGGAGAGAGAGACGGAGAGAGGGAGAGGGAGACACAGCCCTTCAGCTTCTGCACAGTTTGAATCACTGACTTGTCTGTCTTTGTCCAGGGGAAGCTCCCAGCTTTCACAGAGATGGACAGAGGGTCTCATGACTGCCTCACTGTATTCTCTGGACCCTATAATGAGATTCAAGGTTAGAAACTTCTATCTCCCCAGGGTTCAGGAAACCAGTATTCACACTTGGAGGTATTTGCTCTTTCAAAGTCAACGTGTCAGGAGGGCCCTGTATGCCGTGTTAATGAATGTAATGTTCGGTAATTCACTCACTGGAGCAAGCCAGTGATTTGAGTCCAGGCTCATCAGACATGTTGGAGGCCTTGGAATGTGAAAAGGTGTTTCAGATGCCAATTGCGGTGGCCATCTTGGCTGCCAGTTTTATCAAGGTTAACTGTAGGATTTTTTTCCACTAAACGTTAAGTGTAAGTTTCTAATCGATGAATTAAATTCCTCATTTGACATATTGTGTTATCTTGACACCGCTGCAGCACTCGGGAAAGACATGTGATAATAGGAACATTTCATTACAGAATTGTGGGAAGAAATAGAAGGAAACACACATGCATTCTCAATAATCACTTCTCAAATTCACTCAATAACCGTAGAATTACTGCAGTTGACATTGTCTGTTACAGTTATACTGATTTAATGTTTTGGAGTTTTGTCTGGGATGATTATGTGTCGGGTTCGACCCTGGACATTGCATCAGCGATTGAATTGTTTTTTTTTCCCTCTCCTGCAATGGAGCTTTAGCTATTCAGGTTCCTGCACCTTGATAATCTTTCTCCCTAAACCGACAGTGTGTAATAAATTGTTTCTTTAACCCCTGTGAGGTGTCTGGGATTTCCTCTGGGCCTTTGTTCTTGCTGAGTTCTGCTTTGAAATTGTTGGGTTTGATTACCTTTGGGTTTCGGACCTGATCGTTGTGTTCTTCAGTGGGTAGATCCACACTGACCTTACATTTAGCTTTCTGGTGAGGTACACAAGTGCTGTTTACTTTAGGGTACGTTCCCTTCACTTTTCTCTTTACTGTGGGGAGGATATTTTCCCTAATCTGGACTATGTCCTGTGGGCCATTACTGCTCGCAATTGTCTGTCCAGCTTTGATTGCACTCTCCTGCGGCACTTCGACTAGGTGAGGCATTTCCCTCACCATTGGCATGCATTTGTGGGAACTGTCCTTGGCCTTGCAGCTTTCTGTAAATGCTATTATCAGCCTTTTTAGGGTACCTCTTTGACCTGCATTTAAGGAGGAGGGCGTGTGGTCTAATTTATCAAACATTTCAGGGTTGGCTATTCGGAGAGTAGGGGATTCTAGTTGGGAATCCTCCTGGCCCTCCTCTAACCTGTCCTCACTGTCCTTTCCAATCCTCCTATTCTGACCTTCTGACAGATCTGTACTTGTCTGTAACCTCCCGCACCCCCAACCTTTACTTTTTTCCTTTGGTCTGGATGACGATTAAATAATTTACCCGCTATTCCTATTGCCACTCGATGTGGACCACTGAACCGGGCTTTCAGGGGTTCACCCTGCATTGGGAGTAGTAACAACACGTGTCTCTGTCCTGAAATGTTCTAACCTTGGCATGTTTGCCTGATTACATTTTCATAGCTACCTGTGAAGTCTTTAGGTGTTCCTGAACCATTGCGCAGACTCCCCTGAGCCGCTCCCATGAGCACGGAAATGTGGTCCAACATGGAAGACACATCCCTGTGTCTCAAAAACCGCTCCTTGATTAGTTTAAGAGGAACTCTCACCCCATGTCCATAAACTAATTCAAAGAGACTAAAGCCAGTGGAATCATTGGATAAGTCCCTGGTAACCAACAGGAGAAATCCCATCCTTTTGTCCCAGTCATGGAGTTACTCATAGTAGTACGGCCTGATCATTGTCTTGAGGGCCTGGTGATACCGCTCCAAAGCCCCTTGTGACTGTGGGTGGTAGGCTGATGACTTTAGCTGGGTTATGTCCAGATTACCCATGACTTTTTCAAAAATACTGGACATAAAATGTGTGCCCTGGTCCATCTTGATCTCAGCAGGCAGCCCATATCGGGTAAAGTATTGGGTTAGCCCGTCCACAACTACCTTGGCAGACATAGTTCTTCAGGAGAATGGCCTCTGGGAATCGGGTCACCACATCCATAATGGTGAGAAGATACTGGTTTTCACTTGTTTTTCACTTGTTTTCAGCAGATGTCCCACACAATCCACTAGCACTGTGCTGAAGGGTTCCCAAAGAGCAGCTATGGGAATTAGGGTGCAGGTTGTATTGCAGGTTGGGGCTTCCCCACAATCTGGCACATGTGACCAGTTTTACAGAACTCCACCACATCTTTGTGGAGTTGTGCCCAGTCAAAATGCTGTTTTTTTCGGGCTTCGATTTTTCATACACTGACATGTCGATTCATTGGAATCTCGTGGGGCATTCTTAATAGTTCTTTAAGGGACCTCAGCAGTCCAACTATCTGATGAACCACTGTCCACTTTTCATCCGCAGGTCTGTGAGGAGGTCTGCACTTCCTCATCAGCACCTTATTCTTTCAATAGTAGCACTCTGCAACTCCCTCTGCTTCAGTTTTGGTTTGGACAGACTGTGCTATATTGTTAATACTGGGTCAGGTTGTTGAGTCTCAACTAATGAAGATCCGTTTAACAAATCCTTTTGGTCCTCTAACTTCCCAAAGATGGTTTTATGCAACCAGACAGTAGGATCATCCGTCTGCAGTGTCAGTTCAGGAGATTGGCCATGGACCGAGTTACCATATAACCAGGGAGAATGCCAGTGACCTTCTCGTGTAACTGCTCTCTCTCCCATACCTATTGTGGTCTCTCTGGCACGACTAGGGAAGCTGCCACCTTGTCCCCTGTCACATCATTACCCAGGAGCAGGTCGACCCATCAACTGATAAACTAGGTACAATCCCCATGGTGACCGTTCCTGAAACTGAGTCACTCACCAAGAGCAGCCGATATAAAGGTATGGACATTTACAGTCTTCCGAAACCAGTCACTAACATTCTCGCATTCACTGCACGCTCGGAGAAAGGTGATGCCTTTTCCCAGCATCAGGGATTGGGTGGCCCCTGTATCCCTCAGTATGACTATGGGCTTACTTGCCTCAGTCGAGGGGGATGGGGTCACCTTTCCTATGGATACAAATTCTTGGTAACTCTTAGGGATTTTGTTAAGTTTTCCTGCACTCTATGCGGTAGATTTACTTGCTCTGACTACCACAGTTAAAGGCACAGCCTGATCTGCTGTGCTTTCCATTCGGGCACCTTTTCCTGCACTGATCTGGTGGACCCTGATTAATCCTACAGGTTTTCCCCGTCACTTCCATCATTCAACTGTATAATTAGTGTAAACACACAGATCTTCGGCCGTTACTCCTGCTCTCAGTACCGTCCTATTTAGCCTGAGGAGGCCCCCTCTGTGTCCAGCTTTCCCTTCTTGCTCATGTCTGTTCGGACTCCAATTACCCTTCTGTCGTTTAACCTCGGGTCTTCGGGGTGACTAGGGAAGGTCTTCCCTTTGGGGTAAGGCCTTATGCACAAGGGAAAATTCATCAGTTCGCATTGCAACCTGCCTGGCTCCTTGAACCTTTTGTTCCTCTATCTGGGTTTTAATGGAAGGAGGAGCGAGTTTTCAAAATCCTCGAGAAGGATCACAACTCTGAGATTTAAATATGTGGGCTGTATCTTGAGTGTTTGTATCCACAGGTCAAAAATAAACACCAAAACAGACTGTAGAATCTTCTATAGATACGTTTAAATTTAACGTTTAGCGAAGACAAATGTGGGTCCAAAGTCAGGAGAATTTATAATGGGGAATAGAGAAATGACAGAGAACTTAAATGATTATTTTGTGTCTGTCTTCACTGAGGAAGATACAAGAAATCTCCCAGAATTAGAGATCCAAGGGATTGGGAGAATGAGGAATTGAAAGAAATTAGTATTCGTAAGAAGTTTGTATTGGAGACATTAATAGGACTGATGTTTGTCAGTTACCCAGGATCTGATAGTTCATATTGCAGAGTGTTGACGGAAGTAGCAATGGAGATTGTTCATGCATTGGTGATCATCCTTAAAAATTCTATCAATTCTGGAACGCTTCCTGCAGATTGGAAGGTAGCAAATGTCATCCCACTATTTAAGAAGTGAGGGAAAGAGAAAATTGGGAACTACAGACCTTACATCAGTACTAGGGAAAATGCTAGAATCTATTTTAAAGTATGCGATAAATGGATCTGATTGGGCAGAGGCTATATGGATTTATGAATGGGAAATCATGCTTGATGAACATGTTGGAGTTTTTTTAGGATGTTACTATCAGTATAGGAAAGGGGAGCCGGTGGACTTTCAGAAGGCTTTTGATAAAGTGCCCTACAGGAGGTTGGTAAGCAAAATTAAAGAACATGGGATAGAAGGTAATGTACTGACATGCAATAAGGATTGGTTAACAGGCAGGAAACAGAGAGTAGAAATAAACGGGATATTCTTGCATTGGCAGGCTGTGAAAACTGGAGTACCGCAGGGATGAGTACTTGGGCCCCAGCTCTTCACAATATATAACAATGATTTGGGTATGGGGACCAATGTAATATTTTCAACTTTGCAGATGACACAAAACCAGGTGGGAATGTGTGTTGTGAGGAATATGCAAAGCGGCTTCAAGGGATTTGGACAGACTTAGTGGGTAAGAATGTGGCAGATGGAATATAATGTGGAAAAATGTGAGGTTAGCCACTTTGATAGAATGAATAGATGTGCAGAGTATTTTGTTTAAATAGTGAGAGATTAGAAAGTGTAGATGCACAAAGGGACCTGGGTGTCCTCATCAATAGGTCGCTGAAAGCGAACATGAAGGTGCAGCACGCACTTAGGAAGGCTAATGGTATGTTAGCATTCATCACAAGACCATTTGTTTACAGGAGTAGTGAAGTCTTGCTGCAATTGTATAGAACATTGGTTAGACTGCACTTGGAGTACTGTGTGCAGTAAGGTCCCCTTACCTGAGGCAGGATATTATGACCACAGAGGGAGTTCAAAGAAGGGTAACCAGGCTTGTTCCCGGGATGGTGGGACTGTCCTATGAAGAGAGATTGTGGAAACTGGGCATGTATTCTCTCGGGTTTCGAAGAATGAGAGGTGATCTCATTGAATCCTACAAAATACTTAAAGGGATAGACAGGGTAGATGCAGCTAACATGTATCCCCTCGTTGGAGAGTACAGAACAAGCAGACACAATTTCAAAATAAGAGATGCCCTTTGAAATGGCCTAGCAAGCCATTCCGTTATCCCTAACCGCTACAAAGTCTATGCAAAGGAATGAAACCAGACGGACCACCCGGCATCAACCTAGGCACCGGAAACGACAACGGCAAACCCAGCCCTGTCGATCCTGCAAAGTCCTCCTTACTAACATCTGGGGGTTGTGCCAAAGTTGGGAGAGCTGTCTTATAGACTATTCAAGCAACAGCCTGACAGAGTAATTCTCATGGAATCATACCTTACAGACAATGTCCCAGACATTGCCATCACCATCCCCGGGTACGTCCAGTCCCACCGGCAGGACAGACCCAGCAGAAGTGGTGGCACAGTGGTATACAGTAGGGATGGAGTTGCCCCGGGAGTCTGCAAATTCGACTCCAGACTCCATGAAGTCTCATGGCATCAGGTCAAACATGGGCAAGGTAACCTCCTACTGATTATCACCGACCGCCCTCCCTCAGCTGATGAGTCAGTATTCCTGCCTGTTGAACACCACTTGGAGGAAACTCTGAGGGTGGCAAGGGCACAAACTGTACTATGGGTGGGGGACTTCAATGTCCATCACCAAGAGTGGCTCGGCAGCACCACTACGTACCGAGCTCTCCGAGTCCTAAAGGACATAGCTGCTAGACTGGGTCTGCGGCTGGTGGTGGGGGAACCAACACAAGGGAAGAACATAGTTGACCTCGTCCTCACCAATCTGCCTGCCGCAGATGCATCTGTCCATGACAGTATTGGTAGGAGTGACCACCGCACAGTCCTTGTGGAGACAAAGTCACACCTTCACATTGAGGATACCGTCAATCGTGTTGTGTGGCACTATCACCGTGCTGAATGGGATAGATTTCCAACAGATCTAGCAATGCAAAACTGGGCATACATGAGGCACTGTGGGCCATCAGCAGCAGCAGAATTGTACTCAACCACAATCTGTAACCTCATGGCCCGGCATATCCCCCACTCTACCATTACCGTCAAGCCAGGAGACCAACCTTGGTTCAGTGAAGATTGCAGGACGGCATGCCAGGAGCAGCAACAGGCATACCTCAAAATGAGGTTGCAACCTGGTGAAGCTACAACACAGGACTACATGCATGCCAAAATGCATAAGCAGCATGAGATAGACAGAGCAAAGCGATCTCATAACCAACGGATCAGATGTAAGCTCTGCAGTCCTGCCACATCCAGTCGAGAATGGTGGTGGACAATTAAACAACTCACTGGAGGAGGTGGCTCCACAAATATCCCCATCCTCAATGATGGGGGATCCCAGCACATCAGTGTGAAAGATAAGGCTGAAGCATTTGCAACAATCTTCAGCCAGAAGTGCCAAGTTGATGACCCATCTCGGCCTCCTCCTGAACTCCCCAGCATCACAGATGCCAGACTTCAGCCAATTCGAATCACACTGCATGATATCAAGAAGCGACGGAAGGCACTGGATACTGCAAAAGCTATGGGCCCTGAAAATATTCCGGCAATAGTACTGAAGACCTGTGCTCCAGAACTTGCCGTGCCCCTAGCCAAGCTGTTCCAGTACAGCTACAACACTGGATCTACCCTGCAATGTGGAAAATTGCCCAGGAATGTCCTGTACACAAAAGGCATGACAAATGCAACCCGGCCAATTAACGCCCCATCAGCCTCCTCTCAATCATCAGTAAAGTGATGGAAGGTGTCATCAACAGTGCCATCAAGCAGCACTTGCTTAGCAACAACTTACTCAGTGACGCTCAGTTTGGGTTCCACCAGGGCCACTCAGCTCCTGACCTCATTACAGCTTTGGTTCAAACATGGACAAAAGAGTAGAACTCAAGAGGTGAGGTGAGAGTGACTGACCTTGACACCAGGGCAGCATTTGGCCGAGTATGGCATCAAGGAGCCCTCACAAAACTGAGGTCAATGGGAATCAGGGGAAAACCCTCCGCTGGCTGGAGTCATACCTAGCGCAAAGGAAGATGGTTGTGGTTGTTGGAGGTCAATCATCTGAGCTCCAGGAAATCACTGCAGGAGTTCCTCAGTGTAGTGTCCTCGGCCCAACCATCTTCAGCTGCTTCATCAATGACCTTCCTTCAACCATCAGGTCTGAAGTGGGGATGTTCGCTGATGACTGTATAATGTTCAGCACCAATCGTGACTCTTCAGATACTGAAGCAATCTGTGTAGATATGCAGCAAGACCTGGACAATATCCAGGCTTGGGCTGATAAGGGCAAGTCATATTCGTGCCACACAAGTGCCAGGCAATGACCATCTCCAACAAGAGAGAATCTAACCATCTCCCCTTGACATTACAAGGGGACACGAGTTCAAACTGAAAGGGGAAAAGTTTAGGGGGGAGATGCGTGGAAAATTCTTTACGCAGAGGGTGGTGGGTGCCTGGAACGCATTGCCAGCGGAGGTGGTAGACGCGGGCACGATAGCGTCTTTTAAGATGTATCTAGACAGATACATGAATGGGCAGGAAGTAAAGAGATACAGACCCTTAGAAAATAGGCGACAGGTTTAGATAGAGGATTTGGATCGGCGTAGGCTTGGAGGGCCGAAGGGCCTGTTCCTGTGCTGTAATTTTCTTTGTTCTTTGTTCTTTGTTCAACGGCATTACCATCGCTGAATCCACCACTATCAACATCCTAAGGGCTACCATTGACCAGAAATTGAACTGGAGTAGCCATATAAATACCGTGGCTACAAGAGCAGGTCAAAGGCTCGGAATCCCGAGGCGAGTTACTCACCTCCTGACTCCCCAATGCCAGTCCACCATCTACAAGGCACAAGTCAGGAGTGTGATGGAATACTCTCCACTTGCCTGGATGGGTGAAGCTCCAACAACATGCAAGAAACTCGACACCATCCAGAACAAAGCAGCCCGCTTGACTGGCACGTCATCCACAAACATTCACTCCATTCACCACCAACGCCAAGTGGCAGCAGTGTGTACCATCTACAAGATGAAATGCAGCAATGCACCAAGGCTCCTTAGACAGCACCTTCCAAACCCGCGACCTCTACCAACTAGAAGGACAAGGGCAGCAAATACATGGGAACATCACCACCTGCAAGTTCCTCTCCAAGTCACACACCATCCTGACTTGGAACTATATTGCCGTTCCTTCACTGTCGCTGGGTCAAAATCCTGGAAGACCCTTCCTAACAGCACTGTATGTGTACCTACGCCACATGGGCTGGAGTGGTTTAAGAAGGCAGCTCACCACCACCTTCCCAAGAGCAATTAGGGATGGGCAATAAATGTTGGCCTGGTCAGCGACCCAACATCCCATGAATGAATAAAAGAAAATCACTACGGAAGAAGTACTGAACAAACTATTGGGATTGAAGTTAGACAAGTCTCCAGGGCCTGATGGCCTACATCCTAGGATCTTAAAGGATATGACAGCGGAGATAGTGGATCCATTGGTTACAATATTCCAAAATTCCCTGGATGCAGGAAAGGTTCCAGTGGATTGGAAAAAAAACAGTATAACACCCTTATTCAAAAAGGGAGGGAGACAGAAAGTAGGAAATACTAGTCCAATTAGTTTAACATCTATTGTTGGGAAATTGTTAGAATCCACTGTTAAGGAAGTAATAACAGGACTTTAAGAAAGTCAAAACGCAACCCATCAGAGTCAGCATGGTTTTATGAAGGGTAAATCCTGTTTGACGAATTTGCTAGAGTGCTTCGAAGCTGTGACAAGAAATGTGGAAAATGGGGATCCTGTGCATGGAGTATCTCTGGACTTCCAGAAGGCATTTGTTAAGGTGCCACACGAAAGGTTAATACACAAGGTAAGGTCACATGGGGTTAGGGGCAATATATTAGCTTGGATTGAGGATTGGCTAACCAACAGAAAACCGAGAGTCGGGATTAATGGATCTTTTTCTGGTTGGCAAGATGTATTACTGGGGTGCCAGAAGGTTCGTCCTTGGGCCCCAACTATTTACAATCTATATTAATGACTTGGATGAAGGGATAGAAGGTACTATAGCCACATTTGAAGATGACACTAAAATAGATTGGATAGTAAGTTGCAATAAATACATAAGAAATTTACAAATTAAAATGGATAGATTAGGTGAATGGGCCAAAATTTGGCAGATGGAGTTTAACCTGGTTAAGTGTGAGGTTCTCAATATTGGTCAGAAAAATAGAAAGGTAAATTATTATCTAAATGGAGAGAAACTTCAGAGTACTTCGGTGCAGAGGGATCTGAGTGTCCTCGTGCATGAATCACAGAAAGCCTGTTTGCAGGTACAGCAGGTGATAAGGAAGGCAAATGGAATTTTGGCATTTATTGCTAAAGGAATAGAATATAAAAGTAGGGAAGTGTTGCTGCAACTGTACAAGGCATTAATGAGACGGCACCTGGAGTATTGCGTATAGTTTTAGTCTCCTGACTTGAGGATCGATGTAGTTGCATTGGAGGCAGTTCATAGGAGGGTCACTAGATTGATTCCAGGGATGAGGGGTTTTTCTTATGGAGAGAGATTGAGCAGTTTATGCATTTACTCTCCAGAGTTTAGAACAATAAGAGGAAATCTAATAGAGGTATATACGATGATTAAGGGATTGATAAAGTAGACGTAGAGAAGATGTTTCCTCTTGTGGGGCAATCTAGAACGAGAGGTCATAGTTTTACGATAAGGCATACCAGATTTAAAACAGATATGAAGAGAAATTTATTCTCTCAATCAGTCGTAAGTCTGTGGAATTCACTACTCCAGAGTGTGGTGGATGCCGGGACATTAAGTAACCTTAAGGAGGAGATAGACAGATTTTTAATTAGAAATGGGTTGAAGGGTGATGGAGAATTGGCAGAAAAGTGGTGTTGAGGCCGAGATGAGATCAGCAATGATCGTATTGAATGTTGGGGCAGGCTGGAGGGGTGGAATTGCCTACTCCTGCTCCTAGTTTCTATGTTCTTATGTGGATCTGTCCAGGAAAGAGCGGGTGGCATATCTATTATCTCTCTCTATGTTGTCTGTTGATGTATCTGCTGTGTGACGGAGGCCATCTATGTCGGGTAAGTTGAATTATACTGTCTGCTACCTCAGCAGGGAGATGCAGGATGAGAGGTTCCGTGGCTTTGTCAGGATAGCGGGATTCCTGATGGTGTAGATGTCTGTGCGGGGTCCCCATGTCAACGGGGAGAGGGACAAGAACTGAAATAACTCTCACTCTATTAATGTACAGTTGGTGTGTGAGCATGCCCAGTACATCATGTTGGTGAATGTCCACTATCCTGGCAGCAGCCACCATCCCTTCATTCTGAAGCAGTCAGCTGGTCCCAACACTTCGGGCCTCCATGCAGAACCAGAATGTGGCTCATGACCTCCAAACTCTGGACACTCCCCTCTGCCACACAAAACCACCAGATGAAGCAATGCTTCTGATGTCTGAACCGCTCAGGGGGAGCCCTCCAGTACACACTGGAGCAGGTGTCCAAGTTCATGGTGTTCTGCTGCACCCTTCATATCATCACCGTCATGAGGAGACAGTCATTGGCACCAGGAATATGGAGGCCAACTCAGAAGGAGGAGGAGGTAAGGAGGATATTTCCTGGATGCCTTCGACCCGGAAAGGCTGTTGGGGAGTGTTTGCTATGACTCCAGCTCTCATCGGACAACTTCCCTTTCCCTCCATGGATCCCCTATTCTCCACCATTACACCCATCTGAGACGCCCCATCACAGTGACCCCTCGGTCACCATCCTGCAATAAAAAACACCAACAAGAACCTTTTCATTAACATCGTCATCCAACAACACATCCAATTATACATACAAAACTGAATTATTCACCCTTGTGTATTCCCTTAGTGCCTGTCTGATGGATTACCTCAACATGCCTAGTTCTCCTACATTGTGTTTCCCCAGTGGCTGCAGCATGGCTGGTGGAAGGCTGTTGACTTTCACTGAGGGAGACTGTAGATGGCCTTGCAGGACCTCCTCGAGCAGCTCTGGGTTTGAGGACTCAGATTCAGACTGCACAACATCGACATGGGCAGCAGCTCCAGCAATGTTCACATCTGAGTCCTGTGTATTATAACTCGTTCGTGACCTCGCCCTCTGGTGAGCTGACACATAAACTATCCTTTACCCGTGGCCTGGCTGCAGCTCACTCGTGCTCGGTGACTCACCCCGTGCTGATTCCGACTCTATACCAGCCTCTAAGGTACACACAGTGGAAGTATTTGATCTGGTGACTCTGAGTATCAGACGGAGTGATGGGGAATCAGCATCAGTGCTGTGCTGCTGCTCTCTCTCAGTCTCCTGGAGCTGCTGTGACTGGGAAGCTGGCAGTTTTGGGGTGTCATTGGAAAGTATAAAATACGAAGGGGAGGATTGGGTGAGGGATTGGGGGTGGTGGAAAGAAGGACGTCCATGGTCTCACCATCTCAAGCTTATACATCATCATTTATGACGTTTACCAGTTCTGATGAAGGGTCACAGATCTGAAACATTAACAGTGTTTCTCTCTACACCGATGCTGCCAGACCAGCTGAGTATTTCCAGCACTTTCTGTTCTCTTCCCTTAGCTCTGGAATTCTCTTCCAAAACCCTAAATACAGTAAGTTGCACAGAGTCCAGTTTTAGGGATTAATACTTGTACAGAGTACTAAACACAATACAGTTAATGAGTGACTGAATTTTAAGAGATCGAAGAGTTGATCTCCTTCCAAAAGTTAGTTAACTATTGCATTTAGCATTACACTTGATTTTAAGCTGAACTTGTAGTTTCTTTCACAGTCTGATTGTGACAGCTGGACAGTTCATTGATTCTCATGGAATAAGAGGGTCAGTGTCAGTTTGGATAAAAAAACAAACTGGCTTAATGAGAGAAAACAGTGAGTTGTGGAAAACAGTTGCTTTTTCAGACTGGAGGAAGGTAGACAGTGGTGTTTCCCCAAGGGGCAGTACTTGGACCACTGATATTTTTCTGATATATATAAATAATTTGGATACTGGAACACAGAACACTCAGATCGAGGGAGCTTCTGCTCATATCCACCATTCCCAGTTCCTGCTTTAGAGCCCTGGCCTCAACAGCGGTAAGGAGCCTCTGTGTGGTTGTGGTGGTGACATCTCTCTCACTGTCAGTGACTGTGGTTAGTTGCTCACTGACCCCATCTATATCACTCTTGTTCTTAGACTGGCCTGCAGTTTAGGCCCAGGTGACCACACACCCTGGTAATTTCCAGTTATCTTGTCATCCTTTTATGGAGGAGGTTGAGCAGAGACTGTGAGGCTCACAAATGTGTTGCCCTAAGAAGAACCGGGATATCTGGATTTGTGTTTGGAGACAGCAGCCACCACTGCCCACTGATGTCTGACTTTGTCTGAAGCTGTCAGATTTTATCTCAACACAGGGTATGGTCAGCTTCAGGGGAGGCAGAGCTTTAACACGGGTCTAATTCCCTCATAGCCCCTCCTCACATCTTCTAACTCCTCCCCTAGTCTGGGAGTTTCTGCCTGTAACTCAGTGTTTTGGTCCAGTATTTGTTATAATTTTCTCTCTGGATAATATACTCCATCATGGGGCTCCTGATCCAACAGTAACTGATTGTACAGGATGCCAATGTTCTCCTACCAACCTGAATTTTCCTTCTGTAAATTGTCCATCTCATCCTTCAATTCTTTGTGTCTTTTATTTAACCGTCAGGTGCAGAGATGTGCCCCATTAACCAACTTGTCTCCACCCTTTTTTATCTTAAATTTGTATTTCTGGACATCCTCAGATATTCTATTGAGAATTAAATCGAAATCCCCATCATACTCTTTGGTCTCCTTATCTCGAGAGACAATGGATACGCGCCTGGAGGTGGTCAGTGGTTTGTGAAGCAGCGCGTGGAGTGGCTATAAAGGCCAATTCTGGAGTAACAGGCTCTTCCACAGGTGCTGCAGAGAAATTTGTTTGTTGGGGCTGTTACACAGTTGGCTCTCCCCTTGCGCCTCTGTCTTTTTTCCTACCAACTACTAAGTCTCTTCGACTCGCCACATTTTAGCCCCGTCTTTATGGCTGCCCGCCAGCTCTGAAAAGTGCTGGCAACTGACTCCCACGACTTGTGATCAATGTCACAGGATTTCATGTCACGTTTGCAGACGTCTTTAAAGCGGAGACATGGATGGCCGGTGGGTCTGATACCAGTGGCGAGCTCGCTGTACAATGTGTCTTTGGGGATCCTGCCATCTTCCATGCGGCTCACATGGCCAAGCCATCACAGGCGCCGCTGACTCAGTCGTGTGCACAAGCTGGGGATGTTGGCCGCCTCAAGGACTTCTGTGTTGGAGATACGGTCCTGCCACCTGATGCCAAGTATTCTCCGGAGGCAGCGAAGATGGAATGAATTGAGACATCGCTCTTGGCTGACATACGTTGTCCAGGCCTCGCTGCCACAGAGCAAGGTACTGAGGACACAGACCTGATACACTCGGACTTTTGTGTTCCGTGTCAGTGCGCCATTTTCCCACAATCTCTTAGCCAGTTTGGACATAGCAGTGGAAGCCTTTCCCATGCGCTTGTTGATTTCTGCATCGACAGACAGGTTACTGGTGATAGTTGAGCCTAGGTAGGTGAACTCTTGAACCACTTCCAGAGCGTGGTCGCCAATATTGATGGATGGAACATTTCTGACGTCCTGCCCCATGATGTACATTTTCTTGAGGCTGATGGTTGGGCCAAATTCATTGCAGGCAGCCGCAAACCTGTCGATGAGACTCTGCAGGCACTCTTCAGTGTGAGATGTTAAAGCAGCATCGTCAGCAAAGAGCAGTTCCCTGATGAGGACTTTCCGGACTTTGGACTTCGCTCTTAGACGGGCAAGGTTGAACAACCTGCCCCCTCATCTTGTGTGGAGGAAAGTTACTTCTTAAGAGGACTTGAACGCATGTGAAAGCAGCAGGGAGAAGAAAATCCCAAGAAGAGTGGGTGCGAGAACACAGCCCTGTTTCACACCACTCAGGATAGGAAAGGGCTCTGATGAAGAGCCACCATGTTGAATTGTGCCTTTCATATTGTCATGGCACGAGGTGATGATACTTAGTAGCTTTGGTGGGCATCCAATCTTTTCTTGTCGTCTGAAGAGACATCATACTGCTCGATAATCCTTAGGATGTCCGTCTCCCCAGGTGTGCCTGTATTGTTCCCCGCCAGGTTACCAATTGACGATTTCCTGTGATCTGCTAATGACATTGTATTCCTGGTTTTACTTATTCAAACTCTCTTAAAGCTCCCGCCCCCCACCCCCGCCGCGGCCACCCCACTCTTAGTGATGAGCACACAGTGTTCTGGTGTGAACTTTCTTTCTATCTCGAGATGTCCAAACCAGTCTGCACTCCTCTCTTTCTGGCCTCTTGTGTGTACCTGATTTTAATTACTCCACCATTGGAGGCTGCACCTTCAGTTGTTTAGGTGCCAAGCTCTGGAATACCCTCCCAACAGAGCTCCACCTCTCTGCCTCTCTGCCTCTCCACTCACTTTCCTTATTTAAGATACTCTTTCACCAAGCTGTTGGTCATCTGACCCAATATCTCCATATATGGCTGGGTGTCATACGTACAACCCTCTAGTTCCTTGTCGCCACTCTCATATCCAAGGAGGATTGGAAGATTCTGGCCAGTGCCTCTGCTGTTTCCACCATTCCTTCCCTCAGCAAGTCTTATGCATCCCATCCAGACCGGGTACATATTCTACTTTATTGTGGTACAAAAGGTGTTGGATTGAAAGGGGTTAATTGAACCTGTTTGTTCAGTGACTGTAATTAATGTCATTCTCTATGGACCTTAATTGTGTCACTGCAGGGTTTCCCTCTTCTATTAATAAGAGGTTCCTTTCAATGTGTAATCCCTGAGTGTCAGCAGCAGCATCACTGCCGGCGGGAACAGGGAAAAGCAGCTCCAGCGAGAAAGAGGGAGAGGATAGATGAGAATCTGAGAACAATAGATTGGAATGTTACAACCGTAGGTCAGAATCTGAGAACAACAGATTGGAATGTTAGAGCAATGGGTCAGAATCTCAGAACAATAGATTGGAATGTTACAACAATGGGTCAGAATCTCAGAACAATAGATTGGAATGTTACAACAATGGGCAGGAGTTTATCCTTTTGGTTTGACTATCTTACTGTGGATTATTCTTGGATGACATTAGCGGATCGGATCTATTTCGCACTGAGGATAACTCAATACATTTATTCTCCCATCCTCGCTGCTATTGGTGTCCCTGGTAAGTCTCTCTATCCAGCTATTACTTCTATGATTAACTGTTTTACTGTTCTTAACAACGAACATAATATCGTCCTTCATGTAAGCCCATTTGCTGCATAAACACTGGTCTGTGCCTTTGTCAAATCTACTATATCAATGCTGTCCTGGTTACCATCCCTGTTACGAACTGCCTTAAACAACAGTCTATCCAAAACTCTGCTATCCATATCCAAAATCGCACAAAGTCTCGTTCACCCAACATCCCTGTGCTCAGTGACCTACATTGTTTTCTGCAGAACAGAGTATACCCGAAGAAATAAATGGGGTGTGCAAGAAAGGTACCACAATAATCATGGGTGACATTAATCTACATTTAGATTGGGCAAATCAGATTGGCAAAGGTCGCCTGGGAAATTAGTTCATAAAGTTTATTCGTGAAAATTCCTCAGAGCAACACGTTCTGGAGCCAACCAGGAGCAGGCTGTTCTGGAACTGGTAATGTGCAGTGAGACAGTATTAATCAAGAACCTTATGGTAAAGGAGCTTCTAGGCGACAATGATCATAACATGATAGAATTTCAACGTTCAGATTGAAGGGAAAACTGTGGTCTAAGAGTGTGTTTTCTTTTAACCCAAATTAAGGTAATTATAAGGATATGAAGGCATATTCAACTAAAGTAAACTGGGAAACTAGATTAAAAGTTAGAACAGCCGAGATGCAGTGGCTGACTTTTAAGGAGATACTTAACAACTCTCAGCAAAGGTTTATCTCTGAGAAAGAAAGACTCTTGGAGAAGGTTAAATAGGGAATATAAGGATAATATTAAATTGTAAGAAACACTGTACAAATCTGCAAACATTAATGGTAGGTGAAAAGCTTGGACAGATTTTAAGAACCAGCAATGAATGACAAAAGAAAATAAGCGTGAAAAAGTACAGTGTGGGAGAAAGCTAGCTGGCAAGATAAACAGAGAGTATGAGTTTCTACAAAATTTAAAATGGAAAAGAGTAACTAAAGTTATTGTTAGTCCTCTCGGGAGTGAGTTTGGGGAATTAATCATAAGAAGCAAGGACATGGAGGAGTGGTTAAACAGATATTTTTTGTCTGCTTTCACTGTAGAAAACTTAGAAAACGTTCCAAAGATACAAAATCAAGAGGCAAAAAGGGAGAGAGGAAATTCAAATAATCACCCTCACCAGGGAACTATTACACCTAAAGTCTGACAGGATCCGCCATCAGTGGTGAACTGAAATTGTTAAATATAGAATTAAACTTCAAGAAAAAGCATATAATTATGCAAAGATGAGTGGCAGGTCAGAAGATTTGACAGATTATAAACAGCAGCAAAGAACAGTTAAAGATTAATAAGGAGGTAAAAATTAGAATACGAGCGAAAACAGACAAGAAATAAAAAAGACAGATAGTAAGAGGTTCTAAATATTTAAAGAAGAGTTAACAACGTGAGCGTTGGTCCTATAGAAAGTAAGTCTGGGTAATTAATGATGAATAATAAGGAGATAACAGGTGAATTGAACATGAATTTTGCTTCAGTCTTCACTATGGAGGATACAAGTAACATCCCAGTATTAGCAGTAAGCCAGGAAATGGAAGAGGGGGGGAAGGAACTCAAGAAAATCCCAACAACCAGGGAAGTGGTACTGAGCAAGTAGATGGAGCTGCGGGCTGTCAAGTTCCCAGGTCCTGATGGACTTGATTGCAGGGTGTTAAAAGATAGTGGCTAGTGAGATAGTTGATGCATTAGTTTTAATTTTCCAAAATTCTCTAGATTCGGGGAAGGTTCAGTTAGATTGGAAAATAGTGAATGTAACTGCTTTATTCAAAAAGTAAGAGAAACAGAAAGCATGAAACTACAGGCCAGTTAGTTTAACATCTCTCTTAGGTAAAATGTTAGAAGCAATTATTAAAGATGATGTAGCAGGGCTTTTAAAAAGGTCAAGGTAATCCGGCAGAATCAACATGAGTTTGTGAAAGGGAAATCATGTTTAAACAATTTATTGCAGGTCTTTGAAGAAGTAACATGTGCTGTGGATAAGGGGCAATTGATGGATGTAATGTACTTAGATTTTCAGAAGGCCATTAATAAGGTGCCACGTCAAAGGTTATTGCGCAAAATAAAAGCTCATGGTGCAGGGGGAATAATATTGGCATGGATAGAGGATTGACTAGCTAACAGGAAACAGAGAGTAGGCAGAAACGGGCCATTTTCTGCTTGGCAAGATGTGACGAGTGGTCTGCCACAGTAATATGTGCTGGGGTCTCAACTTTTTACACTTTATATAAATGACTTGGATGAAGGGACTGAAGGTATGGTTGCTAAATTTGATGATGATACAACGATAGATAGGAAAGTGACATGTGAAGAAGACATAAGGAGGATGCTGAGGGATATAGATAGGTTAAGTAAGTGGGAAACAAATGGAGTATTATGTGAGAAAATGTGAAATTTTCCATTTTGGCAGGTAGAAAAGAAGCATATCATCTAAATGGTGAGAGATTGCAGAACTCTAAGATAGAGGGGGATCTGGGTACCCTTGTGCATGAATATCAAAAGGTTAGTATGCAGTTTCAGCAAGTTATTAGGAAAGCTAATAGAATGATATCATTTATGGGAAATTGAACATAAAAGTAGGGAGGTTTATGCTACAGTTATACTGGAAATTGGTGAGACCATGTCTGTAGTACTGTGTACAGTATTGGTCTCCTTATTTAAGGAAGGATGTAAATGCATTTGAAGCATTCAGAGAAGGTTGACCAGACTAATACCTTGAATGGGCAGGTTGTCTCAGGAGAAAAGGTTGGAAAGGCTCGGCTTATATCCACTGGATATAAGAGCAAGAGGCGACTTGATTGAAACATATATGATACTGAGGGTTCTTAACAGGGTGGATGTGGAAAGGATGTTTCCCCTTGTGGGAGAATCCAGAACTAAGGGTCACTGTTAAAAAATAAGGGGTCGCCCATTAAAGACAGAGATGAGGAGAATTTTTTTTCTCTGAGGGTCGTGAGTCTTTGAAACTCTTTTCCTCAAAAGGCAGTGGAAACAGTGACTTTGAATATTTTTTAAAGCAGAGGTAGATAGATGCTTGATATGCAAGTGGGTGACTGGTTATTGGGGGTAGGCGGGAATGTGGATTGAGGTTACAATCAAACCAGCTATGATCTTATTGAATGGTGGAGCAGGCTCGAAGGGCCAAGTGGCCTACTCCTGCTCCTAATTGGTATGTTTTATGTTCGTATGACAAGTCCCCAGGATTAGATGGCCTGCATCCTAGGGCCTTAAAGTATGTAGCTGCAGAGCTAGTGTAGGCATTGATTATAATCTTCCAAAATTCCTTAGATTCTGGATGGATCCCAGCGGATTCGAAAATAGAAAATGTAACACATTTGTTCAAGAAAGGAGGGAAACAAAAAACAGGAATCTATAGGCCAGTTAGCCTAAAATCAGTCATAGGGAATTGCTGGAATCCATTGAAAAGGAGGTTATAGCAGCATACCGAGAAAATCATCACGGGATCAGACAGAATCAACATGGTTTTGTGAAAGGGTAATCATATATAACTAATATATTTAAGCTTTTTGAGGAAGTGACAAACAAGGTGAATAAAGGGGCATCTGTAGATGTGGTGCATTTGGATTTCCAAAAGGCACGGGATAGGGGGTAACATATTGGCATGGATAAAGGATTGGTTAGCTAACAGGAAACAGAGACGAGGGATAAATGGGTCTTTTTGCGTTGGAAAACAGTAACTGGTGAAGTACTACAGGGATCAGTGCTGGGGCCTCAACTATTTACAGTCCGTATCAATGACTTGGGTGCAGGGATAGGATGTGTGGTCGCTAAATGTGCCGATGACAGCAAGATGGGAAGGAAAGTAAGTCGTCAAGAGGGGGCAAATAGTTTACAAAGGCATATAAATAGGTTAAGTGAGATCGGCAAAAACTTGGCAGATGGAGTATAATGTGATAAAATGTGACGTTGTCTACTTTGGCAGGAAGAATAAAAAAGCAGTATACTATTTAAATGTAGAAAGCGTGCAGAGCTCGGTGGTACAGAGGGATCTGAGTGTCCTGGTACATAAATCAGAAAGAGTTAGTATACAGGGACAGCAAGTGATTAGAAAGGCAAATGGAATGTTAGTGTTTATTTCAAAGGGAATCGTGTATAAAAGTGGGAAGTTTTACTGCAGCTGCGCAGGGCTTTGGCGAGAATTCATCAGGTGTACTGTGTACAGTTTTAGTCTTCTTATTTGATAAAAATAATATAATTGCATTCGAGGCAACGTTCACTCGAATCATTCAGCGAGTGGAGGGCTGATTTTATGAAGAAAGGTTGAAAAGGTTGTGCTATAGCCATTGTATTATGAAAGAACAAGAGGTGATCAGAGTGAAACATGGAAGATCCTGAGTGGACTTGATCGAGCCGATACCGGGAAGATGTTTCCTCGTGTGGGGAGACTGGAACTATGGGATGCAATATAAAAATAAGAGTTCAGCCATGTTAAGCCATGATCTTATCGAATGTTGGAGCAGGCTCAAAGGGCCGAATTGGTTACTCGTGTTTCAGAGTCCCATGTTCCTATGTCCAGCAACGCCTCAATGTTAATATTCTCACTCGTGTGATCAATATCTCCATGGCCTCACCCCTCTGTGTCTCTCCCTGACCACACATTTCATCTCTCCAGCTCCACTGGTGCTGCGGAAGTTTGGATCCATAAAATTGTGTGAGCTGCACTGCCAATCACATCAGCACATTGTACAGGACACCCAGGCTGGCAGGGGTGATAGCGTGGGTGTAACGTGTATGTGTCTGTAACGTGAGGAGGGTCTGAATATGGTGTCAAGCAGATATTCCGACAGCTTTGATGTACGTCTTTGAAACTTGGTCTGTGCATGTCCACTGACCATCTGTGTTAGTCACTCTCAGCTGAACATACATTCAGCAGCACGAGGAACCCCCTCTAGTGTTATTTAAAAGAACCAGGCATCCAGCTTACAGGTGAGGGGCCTTTGACTTACTTCTGCTATTCTAAGGTTAGTGGAGATGCTGTGTATAGTTTTCTGAAGGTTGCGTAGTGAGCTGCTGCAGACATTCAGGGAGGACAGAGGATTTGGTGACCCAGCTCTGGACGAGGTATGGGGACTGTGGTTACAATGTCTCTGGGTCTGTAACATGATCAACAAATGGAGCAGAGTCTGCAGAGAGGGGATGCTCTGTAAAGAGGGAGGAGGAGGGGTCTCTGCCCTACCCACCCCAGGTTTTCCAAGAACAAAAAGAGCAGTTGTCCTACTAGCAAGTCCTGTGGAACACCAGTATGTACTCCCATCGAGTCTGAACAACAAGCTTTCACCACTTCACTCTGTTTTCTGTTCTTTAGCCAGTATTAAATATTTGGAAGACTGAAATCATTGCTTTCACTCCACACTCCAACTTTGTTCCCTTGCTATTGATTCAATCCCTCTCCCTGCCAACAGTTTGAGATTAAGACAGTCTGTTTGCAACCTTGGTGTCACATTTCACCACAAAATGATCGTTAACCTCATTTTCAGGATATCATAACAGCCGCCTATTTCCACCTCAGTAACATCACCTGACTTCACCCCGGTCTCAATCCATCTGCAGCTGAAACCTCATTCATGCCTTCGTCACCTCGAGATGTGATTATTCTTACTCACTCCTGGCTGATCTCCCACATTCTACTCTGTAAACCTGAGGTCATCCAAAACTCTGCTGCCCATGCCTTAGTTCACACCAAGTCAGTTTCGTCTATCACTGACTGACATTGTCTCCCGGTTAAGCAATGTCTTGAGTTTAAAATTCTCCACCTTGTTTTGACATCCCTCCATGGCCTCGTCCCTCCCTACCTCTGGTATCTCCTCCAGCTCCACAATCCCCCGAGATATCTGTGCTCCTCTAATTCTGCTCTCTTGTGCATCCCTGATTTTAATCACTGCACCACTGGCGGCCGTGCCTTCAGCTGCCGGGGCCCTAAGCTGTGTAATATCTTCCCTGCACCTCTTCGCCTCTCCACATCGCTTTCCTCCTTTCAGATACACCTTAAAACCTACCTCTTCGACTAAGCTGTTGGTTATCTGACCTAATATCTCCTGTAGTGTCTCAGCGTTATACTTTGCTTCTGAATGCTCCTGTGAAGCACCTTGGGATGTTTTACAACGTTAAAGGCATTATATAAATATAAGTTGTTGTTGTTGAATTTTGCCAGACATGATTGTCCTTCAGCATATCCATGTTACTAGACAGTTACAAACCATTGGTTTTCCAAGTAACAAATATTTTTCTCCTGGGTTGTCACCTCTACATTTTCCCCCAGTGGTGACACTAGTACGTTTGGTTAATAATTGTAGGGTTTCTGCTATCTCTCCTTTTTTAAACAGGTTGTAACATTTGCAACCCTCCACTCCTCTGTCACCACTCCCATATCCAAGGATAATTGAATGATTCTGGCCAGTGCCTCTGCTATTTCCACCATTCCTTCCCTCAGTAACCCTCATACATCCCATCCAGACTGGGTAAATGTTCAACTTTATTGTGATACAGAAAGTGCCTGGATTGAAAGTGGTTAACTGAATCAGTTTGTTCAGTGACTGTAATTAATGTCAGTCTCCATGGATCCTAATTGTGTCACTGGCGGGTTTCCATCTTCTATTAAAATGGGACTCCTTTCAATGTGTGATCCCATACTGTGAACTGGAGCATAACCCGGGCACGAACATTGGTCAGCGGCTCCAGAGAGAGGGAGAGGATGGATCAGAATCTGGGAACAATAGAATGGAATGCTACAACAATGGACAGGAGTCTATCCTGGGATATCTACATTCCTTCTACATATTATGATCGATTTTCATTAAACTCGCGATTCCATGACGCACTTAAGATTATTCAATACATTTACTATCCCATTCTCGCTATTGTTGGTGTCCCTGGTAAGTCTCTCTCTCTCTCTCTCTGTCCAGCTATTAATTCTATAACAAAAACAAGAAATGCTGGATTCACTCAGCAGGTCTGGCAGCATCTGTAGAAAGAGAAGCAGAGTTAACGTTTCGGGTCAGTGACCCTTCTTTGGAATTAACAAATATTAGAAAAGTCACAGATTATAAACAAGTGAGGTGGGGGTTGGGCAAGAGATAACAAAGGAGAAGGTGCAGATTGGACCAGGCCACATAGCTGACCAAAAGGTCACGGAGCAAAGGCAAACAATATGTTAATGGTGTGTTGAAAGACAAAGCATTAGTACAGATTAGGTGTGAATATACTGAATATTGAACAGCAGCAAGTGCAAAACTGAAGAAAAACAACCTGAAAAAAACAGTGGGTAAGCATTAACTGAACAAACTAAGATGAAATGAAATAAATGCAAAAAAAGATTGTAAAAAATGTAAAAAGGAATGTAAAAAAAAAGGAAGAAAAAATATTAATTCTATAAACCGTTTTTAACTGCATTACTGCTCCTGTCATTTACTCTACCCTGTTTGCTGCTGTTATTATTCTTGGTGAATATCTCCAACTATTAGCTCGAGAAACCATTGCAAATAGTATTACAGTTTTTGTCATTTACTGTCTCATCTTTGCTTCTGCTGCTGTTTCTATTTCCAGCCAGGAGATCTCTGAAATACGGTTCTGTAATGTAAACTTCGGGAAGCCGGAAGCCGGTGTCATTGGTTTCCATACAAACTCCAACCCCTGTCTGTTAAACTCAACCCCCACCCTGGCTAATGCCTGAGGCTGAACCAGACTGTTTACAACCTCTGTGTTCTATATAAACCTGAGCTGAGTTCATCTCCATATTCTCTCCGTCATCAACCGTGCCGACTCCCACCTCTGTAATATCACATGTCTCCACCTCTGCCTCAGCCCATCTGCTGCATAAACCCTCATCTGTACTTTTGTTAAATCCACATTTGACTATTCCAAGTCTATCCTGGTCACCTCCCAGTTTTAAAACTCCATAAACCACAGATCACCCAGAACTCTGCTGCCTGTATCCTAACTCACACCAAATCCCGATAAACCACCATCTCTGTGCTCACTGATCTACATTGACTCCCGGTCTGACAGCACCTTAACTTTAATATTTTCATTTTTGTGTTTGAATCTCTCCATGGCCTCGCCCCTCCAATTAATCCCATTCCCCTGTCCATATTCCATATTCTTGAAAATCTTTATGTTCAATTTCCTTCATAAAGTGAGTTGATTTAAATCCCTATCTTCCCCTGCTGTGATTTTCAATCTATGGCCCCGCTGGTGCCAACGCTATGGTAACCTGGTTTCATAAAATGACGTGAATTGCACAGCCGGCTACTTCTAGCGTGGTCAGCACAGTGTCCCATGCTGGACAGGGCGCTAGTGTGGTCAGTCCAGTGCCCCATGTTGGACAGGGCTCGAGTGTGGGCAGCACAGTGCCCCATGCTGGACAGGGCGCTAGTGTGGTCAGTACAGTGCCCCATTCTGGCCACGCTCTAGTGTGCTCAGCACAGTGCCCCATGCTGGGCAAGGGTCTAGTCCTGTTGCAATATGCATGTGATAATCATATGAGGAGGGTTTGAATGTGACGTCAGTGAGCGATTCTGACAGCTTTGATGTACGTCTTTGAAACTTGGCCTGTGCATGTCCACTGACCACCTGTGTTAGTCGCTCTCAGCTGAACATACATTCAGCAGCACGAGGAATCCCCTCTTGTGTTATTTAAAAGGACCAGGCATCCAGCTTACAGATGAGGGGCTTTTGACTTACTTCTGCTATTGTCAAGTTAGTGGAGGTGCTGTGGATGGTTTTCTGGAGGTTGTGTTGTGAGCTGCTGCAGACATTCAGGGAGGACAAAGGATTTGGTGACTCAACTCTGGACGAGGTATGTGGACCATAGTTAGAGTGTCTCTGGGTCTGTAACACGAACAACAAATGTGGCAGAGGCTGCAGATCGGGGAAGCTCTGTAAAGAGTAAGGAGGAAGGGGAATCTGCCCTACCCACTCCGGGTTTTCCAAGAGCACTTTTCCTACCTACACCTAACCCAGGAGCAGTGTGGGAGGTGACTCTGATTCAGTAACGATGTGGTCACAGAGCTGTGTCACGTCCTGTAAGACGACCTGGAGCCTCAGACCAGGGTGAGGACGTAGCTGTCAGTGGCTGTTAAGATCACAGTTTCATTGAACTTCTATGCATTTGGATCTTTCCAGGCAGGAGCAGGAGACATATCTAACATAGAGTCACAGACAGTGATAGAGACATCTACGACACAGGAGGAGGCCATTCGGCCCCTCCGTGCCATCTCTGTGTGGAACCATTCAGTCAGTCCCACTCTCCCACTCAACCCCCTATCCCTGCAAGTTCATTTCCTTCAGGTGCCCATCCAGTATCCTTTTGAAATCATTGATTGTCTCGGCTTCCACCACCATCCTGGGCAGTGAGTTACAGCTCATTAACATCCACTGTGTAAAAAAGTTCTTCCTCATATTCCCCCTGCATCTCTTACCCAAAACCTTCCATCTCTGCCCCCGAGTCCGTGTTTCATCAGTTAATAGGAACAGCTTTTCCTTGTCTATTTTATCTTCTTCTTCTTTGGCCTCCTTGTCTCAGCGCACAATGGGTAAGCGCCTGGAGGTGGTCAGTGGTTTGTGGAGCAGCGCCTGGAGTGGCCTGCAAAGGCCAATTCTAGAGTGACAGACTCTTCCACAGGTGCTGCAGATAAAATTGGTTGTTGGGTCTGTCCCACAGTTGGCTTATCTAATCTTACCTAAGCCTATCATAATCTTGTACACCTTTATCATACCTCTCTCATCCTCCTTTACTCCAGGGAGAACAACTCCATCTTCTCCAAACTAACCTTGTAACTAACCATCCCGGCCCATTGTTCAGCTCCTGTTTTCCTGCCAAACGTTGACTCTAATTTATTCGCCCCAGCTCAATTTTTACACCGGTTGACTTGTTGAAGTTGACTTTCTCATAGTTAATTATTCTTACTCTGGATTGCTCTTTGTCCTTTCCCATAGTCAACAAAAACCTTCTGATACAATGATCACTGTCCCCTAAATGTTCTCCTACTGATACTTAATTCACTTGGGTCCAGCTCATTCGCGAGAACCATGTCTAGCAGTGCCTCCTTTCTCGTTGGACGAGCAACATATTGTCGTTTAAAAGTTTCCTGCACACACTGTAGTAACTCCTGCCTCCCTCCGCCCTTTACATTACTACTATCCCAGTCCATATTAGGATAACGAATGTTCCCCCATTGTAACTACTCTATAATTCTTGCATCTTTCAGCTATTTTCTTGCAGATTTGTTCCTCCACATCCTTCCCATTAGCTGATGGCCTACAGACAACACCGAGCAATGTAAATGCACCTTTTTCTGTTCTTTTGCGCTATCCAAATAGATTCTGTCCTTCACCCACCCACGCACCCACCCACCCCCACTCCCACCTCCCCACACACGCCCCCCGGGACTTTGTCTCTCTCCAGCATTATAATGTTCTCCTTAATCAATATCACCACCCTTATTGCTTTTCTCCCTTTCTTATTTTTCCTGAACACCTTGTATCCAGGAATATTTAACACCCAGTTCTGCCCTTCTTTGAGCCAGATCTCTGTTATAGCCACAACATCATATTTCCATATGGCAATCTGCACCTGTACCTCACCAGTCTTATTAACCACACTCCGTACATTCACATACATGCACATCAACCCTGATGTAAACTTTATTACTTCCTCCCTTACTCAGACCTCAACTAATAAATTTCTAAACCCTACTATAGTGTTATCCATCTCTCCCAGTATTCTGTGCACTTTAGAATTCCTATCTGATGTTTACTCCTGGTTCCCACACACATGCCAATTTCGTGTTAACCCTCTCCAATAGCACTAACATATCACCCTGCAAGGAAATTAGTCCAGCTCTGTTTAGGTGCAACCGTCCGGCCGGTACCGATCCCACATTCTCCAGAACTGGTCCCAGTGTCCCAGCAATGCAAACCTCACCGCTTCTGCAGCATCCTCCCAGCCACACATCCATCTGTACTATCCTCCTATTTCTATACTCACTCGCACGGTGTACTGGGAGTAATCCAGAGATTATTACTTTGAGAGGCTAACTTCTTTCCCAGCGCCCGGAATTCTGACTGCAGGACCACCTCCCTCTTTCTGCCCAGTTCATTCGTACCGATGTGGATGATCACAGCTGGCTGTTCACCACCTCCCCCTTCCCACCCCCCACCCCCGCCCACCCCCCCGCCACGTTCAGGATGCTCTGCAGCTGCTCAGTGATATCCTTGACCCTGACACCAGGGAGGAAACACATCATCCTGGATACATGTCTGCGGCCTCAGAAATGCTGGTCTGATCCCGTGACTATCGAATCTCCTGTCACTGTCAACATTCTACATTCTACTCTTCCCTGTACCTACACCCCCCCCCCCCAACCCCCCTTACAGCTGAGACAGCCCTGGTACCATGGCCTTGTCTCTGACTGCAGTCCCCAGATGAACCATCACTTTCCTCAGTATTGAATACTGGTTGAAGAGTGAGATGCACTTTGGGGTCTCCTGTGCTACCTGCCTGATTCTTCTTGACTGTCTGGTGATCACCCATTACCTCTCTCCCTGCATACTCTTAAACTGTGAGGTGACCACTTCCATAAACATGCTCTCCACAAATCACTCAACCTCACGTACACACCACAGTGACATCCATGGTCCCACCATCTGCAGCTTGTGCATCATCCCAGACAGCAGGATGAGGGGGAGGTGGGAGTTAATAAGGGATATAAGGCAGGAACATAGCATCATCCTGAATACTCTCGGGGATGCCGGATGCTACGGGCTCTGTCACAGCCGGTCCCATGATGTGGAGAACCATCTCCTCCCTCAGGCTCAGGGGATGAAGGTGTGCCTGACCCACGCCAGTTCACTGCTGCTCCCTGTGATTATGGGCCACCTTGTCCTGTGCGAGAGAGAGCAGAATGTCAGTGATTGTGTTGCACTGTGTATGGGTGATGTGCCTGCCATAGCTGAATAGCTGGAGGTATGTGAAGGCAGTGAGAGGTGGGTATGAGTCTGATATCAGTGGAAGGTGTGGAGGGTGATGTGGTGTATGTGAATGTTAGGTGTGAGTCCTGAGTGTTACGGACTGCTGATGGGTGAGTGATGGGGGTGTGGTACATTGAGCAGTGTGAGAGGGTGGTGATGTTGGGGGTAGGATATGCCATGTAGAGATGAATTCTCTGACATTGACCACCCGTGTGAACTCATTAAACTTCTTCTGGCTCTGCTGCCAGGTCCTTGGGGCCAGACTTCTTGCATTGACCTCCGTGGCCACCTGCTCCCATTCACTGAGGAGGGCGTTCCTTGAGGGTCTCCACACCACCCCACAGAAACATGGCCTCTCTCCTCCTGTCACCCTCCATGACTAAGGCCTCTAGCACCACATCCGTGAACTGCAGAGCCCTCTCTCTGTCCTAGTGTTCCATTTACCTTGTCTCCAATTGTAGTATTCACAGTCACCAGCAGCAGCCTCATGTGATTCAGTGCAACTTCCGATAAGAGGGACAGACTGCCTTTCAGAGCTGAATCCTGGCTGAAACACGTGCCGGCCTCACACACAGTTAGGTGCCCATTGAGTGTGCAGACCGACAGCCGGGCGGGTCACCCTGGGGGGCAGTGGAATTGATGGAAATGAGGAGGCAGCAGGACGTTTGTGTGTCACCTGCCTCAACAGGAACGGGTACAGGCAGGTCATGAATCAGAAACCCTATGCCTGAAAAGAAGCACATATATGTTTTTATTTTCCTCCAATTACCTCTCTCTCTCTGTATCTGTGCTGTCTTTTGAAAGAGCAATCTAATTAGGTCGACTCCCATCCTCTTTCCCCGGAATACTGCTTTTTTTTTTCCTTTATAACTAATTGTTAAATTCACTTTTGAAAGATAGAATTATAGAATTATGCATCGTTTAAGGTACTGAAAGAGGCCACTTGTCCCATCGTATCTGTGCTGACTGAAAAACGATCCACCTATTCTAATCCCACTTTCAGGATTCTGTATATTACGGTATTTGAGGTGTATATCCAGACTCCTGTTGAATGAGTTGAGGGTCTCTGCCTCAACTACACTTTCAGGCAGTGAGTTCCAGACCCCAACACACTCAGTATGAAAACGTTTTCCTCATCTCCCCTCTGATCTTTCGACCAATCACTTTAAATACACCCCCTCCCCACCCCCAACCCCTCACCCCCATGCCACTGACCTTTCTGCCAAGGTGAATAGACCCTTCACCTCCACTCTGTCCAGGCCCCTCAAAATCTTGTACATTTCAGTCCGATCTCCCCTCAGCCTTCTCTATTCCAAAAAGAACAACCCCAGCCTATCCAATCTTTCCTCACAGCTGCATTTCTCCATCCCTGGCAACATCCTCATAAATCTCCTCTGTACCCTCTCCAGTGCAATTAGATCCTTTCTGTAATGAGGTGACCAGAATTGCACTCAGTACTCAAGTTGTGGCCCAGCCAATGAGTTATGCAGTTCCAGCATAATTTCCCTGCTCTTTTATTCCATACCTGAGCTAATAAAGGATAGGATTCCATCTGCCTTCTCCACCATATTACTATTGAATCTGCTTCCATCATGTTTTCAGGCAGTGAATTCCAGATCCCAACAACTCGCTGTGCAAGAAAATTATCCTCATTTCACATCTGGTTCTTTGTCAATTACCTTCAATCTATGTCTTCTTAACATTGAACTTTCAGACACTGGAAACATTTTCACATTAATTACCCTATCAAAACCCTTTATGATTTTGAATTCTATATTAAATTCCCTCTTACCCTTCACTGCTGTAAAGAGAAAAATCCCAGTTTTTAGAATCACTCCAGGAAACTGAATTCCCAGATACCTGGCACCATTCTCGTAAATCACTTCTGCATCTTCACTAAGTCCTTGACATCCTTACCAAAGTGTGGTGATCAGAATTGGACACAATTCTCCAGCTGGGACCTAACCAATGATGTCTAAAAATCAGCATTTCCTCCTGCGTTTTATTACTCTGTGCTGTGTTTAGAAAGCCAAGGACACGATATGTTGTTATTTTGTAGCTGCCTTCGCAGTGGCCTGCTGCCTCAGAAATTAGTACAGCCCGAGATCTGTCCATTCCACCACCCACGTTATATTGCCTTTCCTCATATTTCCTACCGATATGTATCACTTCACAGTTCAATGTGTAAAGTTCAATCTGCCAGGTGACTGTCCATTGCACCAGTCACTCTCTGTCCACATTGGGACAGACCAGGCTCCATCCGAAGACTGTGCTGAGTAAGCGGCTTTCACGCAGTGTGGTACTGAGCTCCAAATAGAGCAGAAAAGAGTCGCTTCTATCCCCGGTCTGTGTTAATCCCACCCGGTGTGGCACTGAAACACACAGAGAGCAGGAAAGACCCAATTCTATCCCTGGCCTGTGTTAATCCCACCCAGTGTGGTACTGACACACACAGAGAGCAGGAAATACCCACTTCTATCCCCGGTCTGTGTTAATCCCACCCGGTGTGGTACTGACCAAAACAGAGAGCTGGAAAGACCCAATTCTATCCCTGGCCTGTGTTAATACCACCCGGTGTGGTACTGACCAAAACAGAGAGCAGGAAAGACCCAATTCTATCCCTGGCCTGTGTTAATCCCACCCAGTGTGGTACTGACACACACAGAGAGCAGGAAAGACCCAATTCTATCCCCGGCCTGTGTTAATCCTACCCGGTGTGGTACTGACCAAAACAGAGAGCAGGAAAGACCCAATTATATCACCGGCCTGTGTTAATCCCACCCGGTGTGGTACTGACCCACACAGAGAGCAGGAAAGACCCAATTCTATCCCCGGTCTGTGTTAATCCCACCCGGTGTGGTACTGACCAAAACAGAGAGCTGGAAAGACCCAATTCTATCCCTGGCCTGTGTTAATACCACCCGGTGTGGTACTGGCCCACACAGAGAGCAGGAAAGACCCAATTCTATCCCCGACCAGTGTTAATCCCACCCGGTGTGGTACTGACCCACACAGAGAGCAGGAAAGACCCAATTCTATCCCCGACCAGTGTTAATCCCACCCAGTGTGGTACTGACCCACACAGAGAGCAGGAAAGACCCACTTCTATCCCCGGTCTGTGTTAATCCCACCCGGTGTGGTACTGACCAAAACAGAGAGCTGGAAAGACCCAATTCTATCCCTGGCCTGTGTTAATACCACCCGGTGTGGTACTGAAACACACAGAGAGCAGGAAAGACCCAATTCTATCCCTGGCCTGTGTTAATCCCACCCAGTGTGGTACTGACACACACAGAGAGCAGGAAAGACCCAATTCTATCCCCGGCCTGTGTTAATCCCACCCGGTGTGGTACTGACCAAAACAGAGAGCAGGAAAGACCCAATTCTATCCCTGGCCTGTGTTAATACCACCCGGTGTGGTACTGACTCACACAGAGAGCAGGAAAGACCCAATTCTATCCCCGACCAGTGTTAATCCCACCCGGTGTGGTACTGATACACACAGAGAGCAGGAAAGACCCAATTCTATCCCCAGCCTTTTTTAATCTCACCCGGTGTGGTACTGACCAAAACAGAGAGCAGGAAAGAC
The DNA here is from genome assembly GCF_036365525.1 of Heterodontus francisci. Lineage (NCBI taxonomy): Eukaryota > Metazoa > Chordata > Chondrichthyes > Heterodontiformes > Heterodontidae > Heterodontus > Heterodontus francisci. Next base: position 90,330 of record NW_027141390.1, read on the forward strand.
CCAATTCTATTCCCGGCCTGTGTTAATCCCACCCGGTGTGGTACTGACCAAAACAGAGAGCAGGAAAGACCCAATTCTATTCCCGGCCTGTGTTAATCCCACCCGGTGTGGTACTGACCAAAACAGAGAGCAGGAAAGACCCAATTCTATTCCCGGCCTGTGTTAATCCCACCCGGTGTGCTCTGACCCACACAAAAATCAGGAAAGATTCAATTCTATCCCCGGTCTGTGTTCATCCCACCCGGTGTGGTACTGAAAGATACAGAGAGCAGGAAAGACCCAATTCTATCCCTGGTCTGTGTTCATCCCACCCGGTGTGGTACTGAAACAAGCAGAGAGCAGGAAAGACCCAATTCTATCCCTGGCCTGTGTTAATCCCACCCGGTGTGCTCTGACCCACACAAAAATCAGGAAAGATTCAATTCTATCCCCGGTCTGTGTTCATCCCACCCGGTGAGGTACTGACCCACACAGAGAGCAGGAAAGACCCAATTCTGTCCCCGGCCTGTGTTATTACCAGCCGGTGTGGTACTGACCCACACAGAGAGCAGGAAAGACCCAATTCTATTCCCAGCCTGTGTTAATCCCACCCGGTTTGGTACTGAGCAAAACAGAGAGCAGGAAAGAACCAATTCTGTCCCCGGCCTGTGTTAATCCCACCCGGTGTGGTACTGACCCGCATATAATCAGAAAAGACTCAATTCTATCCCCGGCCTGTGTTAATCCCACCCGGTGTGCTACTGACCCACACAAAAATATGGAAAGATTCAATTCTATCCGCGGTCCGTGTTATTCCCACCCGTTGTGGTACTGACCAAAACAGAGAGCAGGAAAGACCCAATTCTATCCCCGGCCTGTGTTAATCCCACCCGGTGTGCTACTGACCAAAACAGAGAGCAGGAAAGACCCAATTCTATCCCCGGTCTGTGTTATTCCCACCCGGTGTGGTACTGACCAACACAGAGAGCAGGAAAGACCCAATTCTATCGCCAGTCGGTGTTAATCCAACCCGGTGTGGTACTGACCCTCACAGAGAGTGGGAAAGACCCAATTCTCTCCCCATCCTGTGTTAATCTAACCCGGTCTGGTACTGCCCCACACAGAGAGCAGAAACAATTCAATTCTTTCCCCAGCCTGTGTTAATCACACCCGAAATGGTACTCACCCACACAGAGAGCAGGAAAGACCCCATTCTATCCCAGCCTGTGCTAATCCCTCCCAGTGTGGTACTGACCCGCACAGAGAGCAGGAAAGACCCAATTCCATCCCCGGCCTGTGTTAATCCCACCCGGTGTGGTACTGACCCGCCTAAAATCAGGAAAGACTCAATTCTAACCCCGGCCTGTGTTAATCTCACCCGGTGTGCTACTGACCCACACAAAAATCTGGAAAGATTCAATTCTATCCCCGGTCCGTGTTAATCCCACCCGGTGTGGTACTGACCCACACAGAGAGCAGGAAAGACCCAATTCTGTCCCCGGCCTGTGTTATTACCAGCTGGTGTGCTACCGACCAAAACAGAGAGCAGGAAAGACCCAATTCTATCCCCAGTCGGTGTTAATCCAACCCGGTGTGGTACTGACCCACACAGAAATCAGGAAAGTTTCCATTCTATCCCCAGTCGGTGTTAATCCCACCCGGTGTGGTACTGACCCACACAGAGAGCAGGAAAGATTCAATTCTGTCCCCGTCCTGCGTTAATCCCACCCGATTAGGTACTGACCCACACAGAGAGCAGGAAAGACCCAATTCTCTCCCCATCCTGTGTTAATCCCACCCGGTGTGGTACTGCCCCACACAGAGAGCAGAAACGATTCAATTCTTTCCCCAGCCTGTGTTAATCCCTCCCGGTGTGGTACTGAACCACACAGAGAGCAGGAAAGACCCAATTCTATCCCCAGCCTCTGTTAATTCCACCCGGTTTGGCACTGACCAAAACAGAGAGCAGGAAAGACCCAATTCCATCCCCAGCCTGTGTTAATCTCACCCGGTGTGGTACTGACACACACACAGAGCAGAAACGACCCAATTCTATTCCGGCCTGTGTTCATCCCATCCGATGTGGTACTGACCCACACAGTGAGCAGGAAAGACCCAATTCTAGACCAGGCCTGTGTTAATCACACCTGAAATGGTACTCACCCACACAGAGAGCAGGAAAGACCCCATTCTATCCCAGCCTGTGCTAATCCCTCCCAGTGTGGTACTGACCCGCTCAAGAGAGCAGGAAAGACCCAATTCTATCCCCGGCCTGTGTTAATCACACCTGGTCTGGCACTGACCGACACAAAAATCAGGAAAGACCCAGTTTTATCCCCGGCTTGTGTTAATCCCACCTGGTGTGGTAATGACCCATACAGAGAGCAGGAAAGACGCAATTCTATCCCCAGCAACTGAGAATCCCACCCGGTGTGGTACTGACCCACACAGAGAGCAGGATGGCCCCAATTCTCTCCCAGCCTGTGTTAATCCCACCCGGTGTGGTACTGACCCACACAAAAATCAGGAAAGATTCAATGCTATCCCCGGTCTGTGTTAATCCCACCCAGTGTGGTACTGAACCACACAGAGAGCAGAAAAGACCCAATTCTATCCCCGTTCTGTGTTAATCCCACCCGGTGTTGTACTGACCCACACAGAGAGCAGGAAAGACCCAATTCTATCCCGGACTGTGTTAATCCCACCCGGTGTTGTACTGACCCACACAGAGAGCAGGAAAGACGCAATTCTATCCCCGGCCTATGTTAATCCCACCCAGTGTGGTACTGACCCACACAGAGAGCAGGATAGACCCAATTCTATCCCGGACTGTGTGAATCCCAACCGGTGTGGTACTGACCCACACAGAGAGCAGGATAGACCCAATTCTATCCCGGACTGTGTTAATCCCACCCGGTGTGGTACTGACCCACACAGAGAGTGGGAAGACCCAATTCTATCCCGGCCTGTGTTAATCCCACCCGGTGTGGTACTGACCCACACAGAGAGTGGGAAGACCCAATTCTATCCCAGCCTGTGTTAATCCCACCCGGTGTGGTACTGACCCACACAGAGAGCAGGAAATACCCAATTCTCTCCCCATCCTGTGTTAATCCCACCCGGTGTGGTACTGACCCACACAGAGAGCAGGAAATACCCAATTCTCTCCCCATCCTGTGTTAATCCCACCCAGTGTGGTACTGACCCACACAGAGAGCAGGATAGACCCAATTCTATCCCGGACTGTGTGAATCCCAACCGGTGTGGTACTGACCCACACAGAGAGCAGGATAGACCCAATTCTATCCCGGACTGTGTTAATCCCACCCGGTGTGGTACTGACCCACACAGAGAGTGGGAAGACCCAATTCTATCCCGGCCTGTGTTAATCCCACCCGGTGTGGTACTGACCCACACAGAGAGTGGGAAGAACCAATTCTATCCCAGCCTGTGTTAATCCCACCCGGTGTGGTACTGACCCACACAGAGAGCAGGAAATACCCAATTCTCTCCCCATCCTGTGTTAATCCCTCCCGTTGTGGTATTGAACCACACAGAGAGCAGGAAAGACCCAATTCTATCCCCGGCCTGTGTTATTCCCAGCTGGTGTGGTACTGAAACACTCACAAATCAGGAATGATTCAATTCTATCCCCAGTCTGTGTTAACCCCACCCGGTGTGGTACTGACCCACACAGAAATCAGGAAAGATTCAATTCTATCCCCGGTCTGTGTTAAACCCCGCCGGTGTGGTACTGACCCACACAGAGAGCAGGAAAGACGCAATTCTATCCCGGACTGTGTTAATCCCACCCGGTGTGGTACTGACCCACACAGAGAGCAGGATAGACCCAATTCTATCCCGGACTGTGTTAATCCCACCCGGTGTGGTACTGACCCACACAGAGAGTGGGAAGACCCAATTCTATCCCAGCCTGTGTTAATCCCAGCCGGTGTGGTACTGACCCACACAGAGAGCAGGAAATACCCAATTCTCTCCCCATCCTGTGTTAATCCCACCCGGTGTGGTCCTGCCCCACACAGAGAGCAGAAACGATTCAATTCTTATCCCAGCCTGTGTTAATCCCTCCCGGTGTGTTACTGAACCACACAGAGAGCAGGAAAGACCCAATTCTAACCCCAGCCTGTGTTAATTGTCCACCATCATTCACGGCTGGATGTGCCAGGACTGCAGAGCTTAGATCTGATCCATTGGCTATGGGATCGCTTTGCTCTGTCTATCGCATGCTGCTTATGCAGTTTGACATGCAAGTAGTCCTGGGTTGTAGCTTCACCAGGTTGACATCTCATTTTGAGGTATGCCTGGTGCTGCTCCTGGCAGGCCCTCCTGCACTCTTCATTGAACCAAGGTTGGTCTCCTGGCTTGATAGTAATGGGAGCGTGGGGGATATGCCGGGCCATGAGGTTAGAGACTGTGGTTGAGTACAATTCTGCTGCTGCTGATGATGTACCACCGGAATTAATGCTGGGGCCTCAACTTTTTACAATGCATATAAATGATTTGGATGAAGTGGCCGAAGGTATGGTTGCTAAATTTGCTGACGACACAAAGATAGGTCGGAAAGTAAGTTGTGAAGAGGACATAAGTGGGCTACAAGTGGATATAGATAGGTTAAGTGAGTAGGCAAAGATCTGGCAAACGGAGTGTAATGTGGGGAAAAGTGAAGCTGTCTGTTCTGGCAGGAAGAAGTTTGATAATGCATATTATCGGAATGGTGAGAGATTGCAGAGCTCAAAGATCAAGGGGGAACTGGGTGTCCTCGTGCATGAATTGTATAAGGTTCGTATGCAAGTTCAGCAAGTAATTAGGAAAACTAATAGAATGGTATCATTTATTGCAGGAGGAATTGAATGCAAACGTAGGGATGTTCTGCTTCAGCTATACAGGGCATTGGTGAGACCAAATCTGGAGTCCTATGTACCGTACTGGTCTTCTTATTTAAAGAAGGATGCAAATGTGTTGGAGGCAGCTCAGAGAAGGTTTACGTGGACTGATACTTGAAATAGGCGGTCTGTCTTATGAGGAATGTCTGGAAAGGCTAGGCTTATATCAGCTGGCGTTTAGAAGATTGAAAGCCGACCTGATTGAAATAAATAAGGTTCTGAGGTTGGGACAAAGCAAGTGAGGGAGACAGAGAGAGAGAAACCGCGAGAGATTGAGAGAGAGAGCTCAGCGCACCTGCTGCTGAAACCCTCACCCATGCCTTTGTTATCTGGAGACTTGACTATTCTAACACAGTCCGGACTGGTCTACCACATCCTACTCTCTGTAACCTTGTGGTCATCCAAAACTCTGCTGCCATCTTCTAATTTACACCAAATTCTGTTCACCCAACATCCCTGTGCTCACTGACCTACATTGGCTCTTGTTCCAGTAACACCTCAATTTTAATAGTCTCACTCATGTGATCAAATCCCTTCATGGCCTCATCCCTCTGATTATCCCAATCCCCTGTCCATTTCCAATATTCCTGAAACTTGTTCATCTTAAACACTTTTTCAAATTACCTTTTTAAAGTGAGTTTCTTTCCGTCTGTCTCTCTCCCTGACCACACATTTCATCTCTCAAGCTCCACTGGTGCTGTGGAAGTTTGGATCCATAAAGTGGTGTGAGCTGCACTGCCGGTCACATCCAGCACATTGTACAGGACACCCAGGCTGGCCGGGGTGCTGGAGTGGGTGTAATGTGTGTGTGTCTGTCGCGTGAAGGGGGGTTTGAATATGGTGTCAATCAACCATTCTGGCAGCGTTGATGGACGTCTTTGAAACTTGGTCTGTGCATGGTCACTGACCGCCTGTGTTAGTCACTCTCAGCTGAACATACATTCACAGCACGAGGAACCCCCTCTAGTGTTATTTAAAATGACCAGGCATCCAACTTACTGGTGAGGGGCTTTTGACTTACTTCTGCTATTATAAAGTTAGTAGAGGTGCTGTGGATGGTTTTCTGGAGGTTGTATTGTAAGCTGCTGCAGACATTCAGGGAGGACAGAGAATTTGGTGACCCAATTCTGGACGAGGTATGGGGACTGTAGTTAGACTGTCTCTAGGTCTATAACATGATCAACAAATGGAGCAGAGGCTGCAGAGAGAGCTAAAGCTCTGGAAAAAAAGAGGAGGATTGGCCTCTGCCCTCCCCACCCTGGGTTTCCAAGAGCAAAAAGAGCAGTTGTCCCAATATTGAGCCCAGGGGAACACCACTGTATACTCCCATTGAGTCTGAACAACAACCTTTCACCACTTCTCTCAGTTTACTGTTCCTTAGCCAATGTTATATCCACACTGTCATTGTCCCTTTAGTTCCATAGCATTCATTTGCCTGACCTGTCTGCTGAATGACACTTGAACAAACGCCTTTTGAAAGTCCATATATATAACTTCAATCACACCACCCTCATCAACCCTCTCCATTGTTTTATCAAAGAACTCCATCAAGTTTACCTCACCACCACCTCCCTCTCTCCAATCCTCCACTGCTGTTAAATTATCAGACTGCTTGTCCGACTTCAGTACTGGATGAGCAGAAACTTCCTCCAATTAAATATTGGGAAGACTGTAGTTATTGTTTTCACTCCCCACTCCCCTTGCTATTGATTCCATCTCTCTCCCTGGTAACAGTCTGAGATTCAGACAGTCTGTTTGCCACCTTAGTGTCACGTTTAACCACGAAATGAGCTTCCAACCACATTTCTGTACCATCACTACAACCACTTATTTCTACCTCAGTGACAGTGCCTGATTTCATCTCTGTCTCAGCTCATCTGCTGATGAAACCTCATCCATGCCTTCGTTACATTTAGACTTGACTGTTCTTTTTTAAAAATTCTTTGGTTGAATATGGGTGTCCATGGGAAGGTCAGCATTTGTTGTCCATACATAATTGCCTTTGACAGCTTAGTGACTTGCTCGGCCATTTTAAGGTGCAGTTAAAAGTCACCCATATTGCTGTGGGTCTGGACTCACATGCAGACCAGACCAGGTAAGGACAGTAGTGAACAAGATGGTGTTTCACGAAAATCGATGATAGTTTCATAGCACCATGACTGAGACTAGCTTTCTGTTCCAGATGTCAACTCATTCCTGGCTTGTCTCAAGCATTCTACTCTTTGTAAACGTGAGGTCATCCAAACTCTGCTGCCCTTGTGTTGACTTGCATCAAACCCCATTCCCCAATCACTGACCGACATCAGCTCCCAGTCAAGCAATGTCCTGATTTCAAAATTCTCAACCGTGTTTCCAACTCCTTTCATGTCCTCACCCCTCCTTGTCTCAATAATCTCCACCAGCCGCACAACGCTTCAAGCTCTCAGAACTCCTTTAATCCTGGCTTATTGTGTATCCTTGATTTCATTATTGCACCACGGGCAGTCAGGTCTTCAGCAGCGTAGGCCCAAAGCTCTGGAATGCCCTCCCTGCACCTCTTTTTTTATTCTTTCATTCAATGTGGGCATCGCTGGGGGTGGGGGGGGGGGCGTGGGGATGAAAGCAGCATTTGTTGCCATCCCTAATTGTCCTTGACAAATGAATGGCTTGCTGGGACATTTCACGGGGCAGTTCAAGAGTCAACAACATTGCTGTGGATCTGGAGTCATATGTAGGCCAGATCAGGTACGGCTGGCAGATCTCCTTCCCTAAAGGACATTAATGATTCAGGTGGGTTTTTTTCCAACAAGTGATGAGAAATTCAAGCACAATTACTGAGAATAGCTTTCATTTCCAGATTTTTATTAATTGATTAAAATTATTAATTAATTGAATTTTAATTTCCACCAGCTGCCTTGCTGGGATCTGAAGCCAGAGCATTAGCCTGGGTCTCTGTATTACTAGTTCAGTGACAGTGTCACTGTTTCTGCCTCCCTGCATCACTTTCCTCCCTTAAGACACGACTTAAAATCTTCCTCTTTAACCAAGCTGTTGGTCAGCTTACTTCATATCTCCTGTTGCTTTTCGCGTCATGCTTTGCTTCATAATGCTCTTGTGAAGCACCTTGCAATCCAATGTTTTATTATATTAAAGGCACTGCATAAATATAGGTTGTTGTTGATGTTTGTCAGACACGGCTTGTCTTACAATATCGATGCTGCTTGCCATTTATTGACCTTGTTTTTGTCAAACAGTACTTTTGTCCTGGGTTGTGAACTGTGCACATTTCCCCACCTGTAATGTTAGATTGATTGGTCAATAAATATAGGGTTTTCTCCATCTCTCCTTTTTAAAAAAGGGTGGAACATTTACAACCCTCAAGTCTCTATCATCTTTCCCATATCAAAGGAGGATTGGAGATTCTGGACATGGTTTCTGCTATTTCCACCATTCCTTCCCTCAGCAACCCTCATGCATCCCATCCAGACTGGGTAAATGTTCCACTTTATTGTGGTACAAACAGTGTTAGATTGCAAGCTGTTAACTGAACCTGTTTGTTCAGAGACTGCAATGAATGTCAATCTCCATGGACCCTAATAGTATAACTGGAGCGTTTCCATCTTCTATTAATAAGTGATTAATTTCAATGTGTTATCCCATGGTGTCAGTGGAAGCATCAACCCGGACACTAACAAGGATCAGCAGCTCCAGAGAGAGGGAGAGAGAGAAGATAGATCAGAATCTGAGAGCAATAGATTGGAAAGTTTTAACAATGGACAGGAGTTTATCCTTTTGGTTTGACGAGCTTACTGCAGATCATGATTGGATAATGTGAGATTGGCAGATCTATTGTGCCCTTCAGATGATTCAATACATTTACGATCCCATCCTCGTTATCGTTGGTGTCCCTGGTATGTCTCTGAATCCAGGTATTCATTCTCTTATAAAAGCAAAATACTGCAGATGCTGGAAATCTGAAATAAAAACAAGAAATGCAGGAACCATTCAGCAGGTCTGGCAGCATCTGTGGAAAGAGAGGCAGAGTTAACGTTTCAGGTCACTGACCCTTCTTCAGAACTCAAGAAGAAGGGCCACTGACCTGAAACGTTAACTCTGCTTCTCTTTCCACAGATGCAATCCAGACCTACTGAGTGGTTCCAGCATTTCTTGTTATTATTCATTCTATAAACCATGTTTAACTGCATAACTGATCTTATCATTCACTCTGCCCTCCTTGCTACTGTTGTTGTTCTTGGTCTATCTCTTTCTCCGGCTGTTATCTCTATAAACCATTGCGAATGGTATTACTGCTCTTTTTATTTACTGTCACATCTCTGTTGCTGTTGGCGTCCCTGTTAAGTCTCACTATCCAGCTATTGCATACAATGCTTTACTCACCTTGTTGTTAAAGTATTGGCGGAGATTGAAGCCATTGTTTTCAGTCCCCAACATACACTCTATTCTCTATCCAAAGAATTGGCACATATATGAGGCTGAAACAGACAGTTCACTTCCTTGCTGATCTCCTTGACCCAGAACGGAGTTCCAATACTGTATCCTGTCCATCACCAATCCTGTCTACTGTATCCTTTTCCTCTGCCTTACGCTATCTTAGGATACAAAAATGGCTTGGTGACAAGCGGCAGAGAGTGGGAGTGCAGGGTTGTTTTTCAGGTTGGAGGCTGGTGTCCAGTGGTGTGCCACAGGGATCGGTGCTGGGTCTTCTGTTGTTTGTCATATATATCAATGACTTGGATGTGAATGTAGGGGGCATGAGTAGTAAGTTTGCAGATGACACCAAAATTGGTGGTATAGTGGACAGTGAAGAAGGTTGTCTAAGTTTACAACAGGGTCTATAGATCAACTGGGAAAGTGGGCAAAGAATTGGCAAATGGAATTTAACACAGACAAGTGTGAAGTGATGCATTTTGGGAAGTTAAACCAGGGCAGGACATATGCAGTGAATGGCAGGGCCCTGGGCTGTGTTGTGGAGCAGAGAGACTTTGGGGTGAAAGTACATAGTTCCCTGAAATTAGCAACATAGGTAGACAGAGTGGTTAAGAAGGCATATGGCATGCTTGCCTTCATCGACCGAGGTACTGAGTACAAGAGTTGGGACCCCATGTTACAGCTGTACAGAACGTTGGTTGGGCCACATTTGGAGTACTGTGTGCAGTTCTGGTTGCCGCTCTACAGGAAATATGTGATTTCGGGAGAGAGGGTGCAGAAAAGATCACAAGGATGTTGCCTTACTTGGACGGCTTGAGTTATAAAGAGAGATTGGATAGGCCTAGTCTGTTTTCCCTGGAACGAAGGAGGCTGAGAGGGGACACGATAGAGGTATATAAAATTATGAGAGGCATAGATAGGGTAGATAGCCAGAAACTGTTTCTCATGGTAGGGGTGACTAAAACTAGAGGGCATATATTTAAGGTGAGAAGGAGGAGGTTTAAAGGGGCTCAAAGGGGTAAATTATTCACACAAAGAATAGTGGGTATCTGGAATGAGCTGCCTGAGGAGGTGGTGGAGGCAGGAACAGTAGCAACATTTAATAGACATCTGGACAGGTACTTGAATGAACAAGGCATAGAGGGATATGGAATTAATGCAGGCAGGTGGGATTAGTATAGATAGGCATTATGGTCAGCATGGACATGGTGGGCCGAAGGGCCTGTTTCTATGCTGTACGGCTCTATGACTCTATGACTCTCTGCCTATATGCCCCTTAAACCACCATCTATCTCTTCGTTAATTCCATACCCGACTATCCTAATGCTACCCATGACAAGACACTTAGTTATAAACTCCAGCCCATCGCAAACTCTGCTGCCCATATCCTAACTCACACCAAACTCTGATCATCCACCAACTCTGTGCTCACTGACCTATATTGGTTCTTGGTTTAGTAGCACCACAATTGCAATATCCTTATTCTTGTGTTCAGATCCCTCTCTGACCATACCTCTCCAGTTAGTCCAATTTGCCTGTCCGTTTCCCATATTCGTGCATGTTGTTTCCCTTCGAGAATTCATCCAATTCACTTTTAAAAGTGAATGTTTGCTCCTTCTGTATCTCTCTGTGGATGCAATTTCGGACTCGTTAGAGCCACTGGGGCTGAGGCTATGAATCCTAAAAGCCTTAAAATGGTGTGGGATGCACTGCCAGCCACTTGTGGCTCTTTCCAGTGGGGTTCCATGCTGAGCAGGGTGTTCCAGCAGCATTGGCACACGTCTTTGAAACTTGGTCTGTGCATGTCCACTGACCGCCTGTGTTAGTCACTCTCAGCTGAAAATACATTCAGCAGCACGAGGATTCATCTCGAGTGTTATTTAAACAATGTGATTTCTGATAACGATGCGCTGCGCCAACATCATCAACTATCCACGCCTGGTCCATCTTCAGGCACGTGCAATACAGCCTCATCGGGTATCACCCCTCCTCCCACTCGGCTGGAGGTTGCGGCTGAATGGGAGATTGTGAGGCTGGAGCTCTCCCCTCACCTCAGCCACTCGCTCCGGACCTCGCCGCTCCTCTCCACTAACCCCCCTAGCCGACAGTGCTCCACTCACCCCCACTCCCCCTCCAGTTACTCGCTCCCTGCTTCCACACATTCCCCCACCAGCAACTCGCTCCGGACCTCGCCGGTCCTCTCCACTGCACTCCCCTGGCCGATTGTTACTCGCTTCCCCCCACTCCCCCTCCAGTCACTCGCTTCGGACCTCGCCGCTCCCCACCCCTCCACTCCTCTGGCCGATTGTTCCCCGCTTCTTACCACCCTGTTCTCCAGTCACTTGCTCCGCACTTCCCCCCCATGCCCTCCAGTCACTCGCTCCAAGCCGAGCTGCTTCCCTCCTCTCGGCCACTTGCTGCTAATTCGCTATGTCACGAAGCTGTGCTCCTTGGTGCTAGCGGCTGGGCGGGGTGGTGTAATGGGGAGCAATTGACCAGAGAGCGGGTGGCGAGAGGAGGGCAACTATCTGTCAGGGGGGGTCGTGGGGAGCTGTGAGTTCTGGAGCTGGTGGCTGGGTGGCGGGGGTGGGGGATGAAGTGGGGAGCGATTGACCTGAGAGTGGGTGCTCAGGAGAGGGGAACAATCTCTCAGGGGAGTGAGGGAGAGCTGTGAGGTCTGGTGTTAGTGGCTGGGGTGGTGGTGAAGTGGGGAGCGAGTGACCCGACAGTGGGTGCTGAGGAGAGGGGAACAATCTGTCAGGGGAGTGAGGGAGAGCTGTGAGGTCTGGTGTTAGTGGCTGGGGTGGTGGTGAAGTGGGGAGCGAGTGACCCGACAGTGGGTGCTGAGGAGAGGGGAACAATCTGTCAGGGGAGTGAGGGAGAGCTGTGAGGTCTGGTGTTAGTGGCTGGGGTGGTGGTGAAGTGGGAGCGGGTGACCCGACAGTGGGTGCTGAGGAGAGGGGAACAATCTGTCAGGGGAGTGAGGGAGAGCTGTGAGGTCTGGTGTTATTGGCTGGGGTGGTGGTGAAGTGGGGAGCGAGTGACCCGACTGTGGTTGCTGAGGAGAGGGGAACAATCTGTCAGGGGAGTGAGGGAGAGCTGTGAGGTCTGGAGATAGAGGCTGAGGGGAGAAAGCGGGCTGTGGGGAGAGGGAGAAAGCGAATTGCTGATGTGAGGAGAGCGGGTCTTGGGGCGGGAGCGAGAGGCTGCATTTGGGTGAAATCAGTCCTGCTCAGTCATTTAATCGAATCACATTAAAAAACTGGCAGCACATTTTATACTCTGTTCGATTTCCAATGGAAATGTAATCATAAAATTCCTCTTGTACTGAATAGGATTATTGGAATATTAACTGGATCTTGAAGATTACTGTTAGTATCATATAACTGCACAGTAGCATTTTACTGGACTTCCTTCCAACTTAATGTAAGTTTAGTTTGCTGGAACGATCTAACAAGAAGTATTTCCTGTGACAAATTGAGCAGCGCCATCTTCAATCCTGGCAGCTACCTGAACGTCTCAGACTCTGACTTTCCAGTTGAAGAGTCTACATTTGTACATGTGCAAGTACTGCAGCACCTAGTGGTTGCATTGTCAGAAAACGCAGTCTTATTGAAAAAGACCAGGCATCCAACTTACAGGTGAGGGGCTTTTGACTTACTTCTGCTATTGTAAAATTAGTGGAGGTGCTGTGGATGGTTTTCTGGAGGTTGTATTGTGAGCTGCTTCAAATATTCAGGGAGGACAGAGGATTTGGATGACCCAACTCTGGATGAGGTATGGGGACAGTAGTTACAGTGTCCCTGGGTCTGTAACATGACCAACAAATGGAACAGAGTCTGCAGAGAGGGGAAGCTCTGCAAAGAGGGAGGAAGAGGGGGCTCTGACCTACCCATCCCAGGTTTTCCGAGAGCAATTTTCCTACCTGCACCTAACCCAGGAGCAGTGTGTGAGGTGATTCTGATTCAAGAAGAAAGTGGTTAGAGAGCTGTGTCACCTCCTGTAACACGACCTGGAGCCTCACACCAGGGTGAGGACGGAGCTGTCAGTGGCTGTTAAGGTCACAGTTTCATTGAACTTCTATATATCCGGATCTTTCCAGATGGGAGCATTTGACATATTCAACATCTCCTAGTCTGCTGTCCATTTATGTATCCGTTAGGTGACAAAGGCCATCTATGGCGAGTGAGGTGAATGCATCATTTTCTCCCTCAAACTCTTGAACTGCCTGTTGACTGTTTCCCTGATTATTGTTTCTAACCCCTGGCCATTGATATTGAACAGCATGGCCTGTAGGTGCTCGGACGGTCCTTACACACATTCCAGTATAAGTGTGTCACATTTACCACTCGCCAATCTTCTGTCACCTCGCCCATCTATAGAAGAATGTAAGATTTCGGAAAGCCCTTCTGCTAGCGACATACCCACTTCCTTTAGCCATCCAGACCAGGTGGATCATCTACTCTAAGCATAGCCAGCCTTTCCAGTACCTCCTCCCTCTGAATATTTACTCTATCCATTGCCTCTACTCTTTTGCTTCCACTGATATTTTGTAAGGTTCCTGTTACAACAGCGATATGAAGTAATCATTAGCTATTTCAACCTTGCCCTGCGCCTCTAAGCATATACACATGCTTTGTCCCGGATAGTCACCACCCACCTCGTCCTATCTAATTGATATCTACATGCCTGTAGAAAATGATTGCATTTCCTTTTAGAAGATTTCTGGGTTCTCTTTTATGTTGAATGTTAGTGAATGTTTAAGGTGGTGGATGATGTGCTGATCAATCGGGCTGCTTTGTCCTCGATGGTGTAAAACTTCCTGAGTGTTGTTGGAGCTGTACCCATCCAGGTAAGTGGAGAATTTTTCATTAAACTCCTGACTTGTGTGGCGCACATGCTACATGTCAATTATCAGCCCAAGGCTGGATATTGTCCAGGTCTTGCTGCATTTAGGTATGAACTACTTCAGTACCTGAGCAGGCACAAATGGTACTAATCATTGATGAATACTCCCATTTCTGACCTTATGATGGAGGGACAGTGATTGATGAAGCAGCTGAAGATGGTTGAGCCTAGGACACTACCCTGAGGAACTCCTGCAGTGATGTCCCGGGACTGATATAATTGACCTCTAACAACCACAACCATCTTCCTTTGCGTGAGGTATGAATCCAGCCAGCGGAAATCTTTCCCCCTGATTCCCATTGACTTCAGTTTTGCTAGGGCTCCTTGATGCCATACTCGGTCAAATGCTGCCTTGATGTCAAGGGCAGTCACTCCCACTTCACCTCTGGAGTTCAGCTCTTTTGTCCATGTTTTAACCAAGGCTGTAATGAAATTAGGAGATGAGTGGCCCTTGGGGAACCCAAACTGATCATCGCTGAGTGAATATTGGAGATTAAATGCTATTTGATAGTAATAATGATGAAACCTTCCATTACTTGTCTCATGAATCAGAGCAGACAGAAGGGTGGTGGAAGCATGGCTGTTGGAATACTTCCAACTTTCCCTTAAGGAGACGGCAAATGGACGTCCAGGCTGACGGTGAGGGCCCATATTTGGACTGTATCAGTCCGGCGTGGCGATCAGTGTCCTGGGCTGGAAGATGCATATTAAAACTGTACCAGCTCGGCATGCAGAAGTTCCTGGGGCTGTTTGACCCAGATTCACACTGCACCAGCTCGGCTTGGTGATCAGTGACCTGGGCTGGTTGACCCCTACTCGCCCTGTACCAGTTCGGCATGGTGATCAGTATCCTGGGATGGTTGTCCCAGATTCACACTGCACCAGCTCGGCTTGGTGATCACTGTCCTGGGCTGGTTGACCCATATTCACACTGTATCAGCTCGGCATGGCAATCAGTATCCTGGCCTGGTTGACCCATATTCACACTGCACCAGCTCGGCTTGGTGATCAGCACCCTGAAAAAAAGCAGGGATGTTATGCTGAACCTTTATAATGCTTTGGTGAGACTATTGCGTCCATTTCTGGTCACTATACGTTAGGAAGGATGTGAAAGTCTTTGCGTGGGTGTAGAGGATATTTACTGGAAAGGTTCCAGGGATGGGGGATTTTACCTACAAGGTTAGTATGGAAAATCTGGTGTTATTTTGCATGGAGGAAATGAGATTGAGGGGTGATATATTAGAGGTACACAAGATTATAGCAGGTATAGATAAGGTAGACAAAGAAATTCTGTTCCATGTAGCTGATGGTACAAGGACTAGAGATAAGGTTTGGGTAAGAAATGCAGTGGAAATGTGAGGATGAACTTTATTATGTACCGTGTGGTAATGACCTGGTAATCACTGCCCACAGGGATGGTGGAAGCAGAGACAGTGATCAATTTCAAAACGATATTGGATGGACACGTGAGGGAAATAAACTTGCAGGAATATGGGAACAGAACAGGGGATGGTTGTGACTGGATTGTTCTACAGAGAGCTGGCATGGACTTGACGGGTGAATGGACTGCTTCAGTGCTGTAATGAATTACAATTACTACTGCTTTCACAGACTGTTCAATGGAGAGTGCAGGAGGGTATGCCCACAGCAGCACCAGGCATACCTCAGAATGAGGTGACAACCTGGTGAAGCGACAACACAGGACTTATCTGAACAATTTCAAACTTAATTCAAAAGAATAGAATGAGGCAGGCTTTTAAAAGAAAGAAAACAAAGGAAATAAATTACTTCAGTGGTTTTGATCTGATCGTTCTTCAGGTTTCTTTCAAACAACTGGAATTAAAACTGAAAACAGAGGTGAATTGTCACAAATAAACATTCTAACTCCAAACAAAATGTTTAAACCTGTAGTAAACTTCAGTCTGAGTCAACCACGCCCATGGATAGGTCTCTCTCTTTCTATTTCTCTTCCCCCCGCACCTCTCTCTCTCTCTCTCTCCTCTCTCTCTCTCTCTCTTTCTTTCCCAGCACAAAGCAATTGCTATTTAACACTCCAACATCCATGTTATAGTAACTTTTATCCTCCCCACTCACACCAATTTAAAATCCAACTGTACACACATGTTAAACAGCCAACTACTTTCAGACAACATGCAGGACCAGACGAGAGAGGGTTAACTGACCGTAATAGATACTGGCATGAGACAGACAAAGAAATCACACTGAAAACTTCAAATACACAAACAGAAACTAACTCACACACCATCTTTTCCTTTTGTTTTCCTCACACAGTGTTTCAGCCTCACTGTGGCTCCGAAACATTTCATTTCCTTTGATATCTCAACTGTACTAGTGACTTGGTGGGATTGACAGCAACAACCTGTTCTATTCTGTGTTGTCACCACTTTAACGGGACAGACTGACAAGGACAACACCTTAACGAGACAGAATGGCAAGGACGCTACCTTAACGGGACAAAATGACAGGGGAGTCACCTGAACGGTACAGACTGGCAAAGGCATCAACTTAATGGGACAGACTGGTAATGGCGTAATATTAACGGGATAGTCTGGTAAGGGTTATCCCTCTCCATCATTGTTCTCCTCCGAGGCCTCCTGCTCCGTTTCAGTATCACCTGTGTGATACTCTGCTTTTTGTGATGGCTGCTACAGCTGCCTGGGTGCTGCTTTCCCCTCTGGGTTTACAGTCACTGAATGGTAGACCTGTACTGTGCATGGCCTGTCTTCTGGTGGGATCAATCCTGTAACTCCCTAAGGACACCTCTGGAATCCTCTAACTTCTGGGTCACTGGACATTATCCTGTGTAACAGTAACAATATGTTTCTCTGCTAACTCTCACTGCTGCTGAACTGCACAAGCCTGTCCTGCATTAAGTGTCTGTTGTTGTATAGTGACAGTAAAGGACACTAGCTTATTGTGTAACTCCTGTAGCTGTGTCTGCTGCTGCTGCTGTTTCTGTTCACTTTGAGCGACTATTTCTCTCACCTGTGACTCTATCACTTCCTCATCGCACTGTGCACGGTGTGATGCTGCACATGGAGGCAGATTTAAAGCCTTCTCACCTTTCCGATGTTCAGCCAAGACCTGTGCGTGGATAAACTTCACTATCTTTTTTAAATGGAACGTGTTCATGCTTCCATACACAGTGTCCTAACAGGGACTGGATACTGACCATATTACACTTAGTGCTTAACTCTTCCTCATATGTTTCCAGCGACCCTTCTTCCCATTGTATTTTTGTGACATAATGTGTATTTAAAGAGACATCACTGGGTCAGTATAATCTGCCATCCCTCAAAAGAGTTTATCCCGGCAAGAATTTTCACTTGTCAAACGAATGTTCCTATATTTGTGAAACTTGCTCCAACACCCTCGGTTTGCATAGCAATCAAAGTCCCGGATTTCAGCACCACTTGTAAGATCTGGGGTTTGGCTTAATTGAATTGTCAGACTTAGGTCAATTACAATGACAGTCTGCGTTGGGAGATCAGATCTAAAAGGAACTTGCAGCTCAGACTAGCTATAAAAACACGTGAGTACACGGCTGCTTCCACAAGTTTCACAGACTTAATGAAGTTCTCCACAATAAGCAGAACATGGTGATACTGAGAAAAGGGCAGTGGTCAGCAGTTGGCTTTACAATGGAACATTGGTCCTCAACCACCGGTTAACTGTGGAATCTTGTCTCTTCATTGAAGTCTATCTTCTGTCACCTTCTTGATGATGATGTGCGCTTTTGGGGTCTTACAAGTTATTACTTGATGCACCTTTCCCAGCTTGATTCTGTTCCATATTAGGCAAAAGCCTGTTTCTGTTCATTTGATTGGTCAGTCATTAACTAACTACTCTTCCATGATGGTACTTCGAGCCTGGTTTAAGTCATTGCCATTGTCATTCAGTGGGGAGCGGGGTGGGGGGGAGGTGCCTCCAGATTCCAGCTGCATTGACTCTATGAATTCCTTTACAAAAGGTCAAATCTGACCCGGTGCCATCCTGCTGTGGCTATTCAACCACAGTGGCCACTTAATGGCATTGATATGTACTTATCTCATTTCACAGCTTCCTGGCCACACGGGGATTGTTTCATACCAGTTAATAAGCTAACAGTCCCATTTGGATAATCTGCAGTCTAACGACTTTTAAATAACAGGTCTCAACAGGTCAGGACTTGTCCAGACGTTTAGCTAACATCATTCGTTGTGGTTATGTTACATACAGAATACTATTTTAACCGTGATACTGAAGGATATGACAACTAAGTTCTAACAGTCCTATCATAAAATAAACTCAATCCTACAATTTTGTCCCAACAAGGACGGAGATATCCAGCTTTGTGTTTGCAGACAGCGGCCACTACTGCCCACTGTTGACTGATTGTGTCTGAAGCTGTTGGGTTTTAGCTAAACACAGGGCATTTGTTTTATTCGCTCATTCTTGGGATGTGAGCGTCGCTGTCTAGGCCAGCATTTATTGACCATCCCTAATTGCCCTTGAGAAGGTGGTGCTGAGCCCACTTCTTGAACCACTGCAGTCCATGTGAGGTAGGTACACCCACAATTCCGTTAGGAAGGGAGTGCCAGGATTCTGACGAAACAACAGTGAAGGAATGGCGATGTAGTTCCATGTCAGGATGGTGTGTGACTTGGATAGGAACTTGCAGGTGGTGGTGTTCCCATGTATCTCTGCTCTTGTTCTTCTCGGGGGTAGAGGTCGCGGGTTTGGATGGTGTAGTCAAAGGAGCTTTGGTGTGTTGCTGCAGTGCATCTTGTAGATGGTACACACTGCTGCCACTGTGCATCAGTGGTGGAGGTATGAATGTTGTAGATGGTGTGCCAATCATGTTTGTTGCTTTTTCCTGGATGGTCCTGCGCTTCTTGACTGTTGTTGGAGCTGCACCATCCAGGCAAGTGGAGAGTATTCAATCACACTCCTGACTTGTGCCTTGTAGATGGTGAACATGCTTTGCAGAGTCAGGAAGTGAGTTATTCGCCACAGGATTCCTAGCCTCTGACCTGCTCTTGTAGCCACGGTATTTATATGGTTACTCCAGTTCAGTTTCTAGTTCAGTTTCTAATCAATGGTAACCCTCCAGGATGTTGATTGTGGGGATTCAGTGATGACAATGTCATTGAACGTCAGGGGGAGATGACTAGATTCTTTCTTGTTTGAGATGGCCATTGCCTGGCACTTGAGTGGCACGAAAGTTACTTGCCACTTATCAGCCCAAGCTGGATATTGTCCAAATATTTCTGCATCTCGACATGGTTTGCTTCAGTATCTGAGAAGTCACGAATGGTGAACATTGTGCAATCATCAGTGAATATCCCCACTTCTGACCTTTTGATTGAAGGAAGATCATTGATGAAACAGCTGAAGATGGTTGGGTCTCGGACACTACCCTGAGGAACTCCTCCAGTGATGTCCTGGAGCTGAGCTGATTGACCTCCAGCAACCACAGCCATCTTCCTTTGCGTTAGGTATGACTCCAACCAGCGGAGAGTTTTCCCACTGATTCCTATTGATTCCAGTTTTGCTCGGGCTCCTTGATACCATACTCAGTCAAATCTGCCTTGATGTCAAGTGCAGTCATTGTCACCTCTCCTCTTGAGTTCAGCTCTTTGGTCCGTATTTGTACCAAGGCTGTATTGAGAACAAGAGCTGAGTGGCCTTGGCAAAAGCCAAACGGAGCGTCAGTGAGCAAGTTATTGCTAAGCAAGTGCTGCTTGATGGCACAGTTAACACCAGGGGAAGTGCTGGCTTCGTGGTAATGTCTCTGGCATAGTAATCCAGAGGACCAGGCTAGTACTCTGGCGACACGAGTTTGAATCCTACCACAGCAGATAGTGAAATTTGAAGTCAATTAATAAAATCTGGAATTAAAAAAAGTTGGTATAATAGTGCCATGAAACCTTTGTCAATTGTTATAAAAAAAACATCTGGTTCACTGATGTCCTTCAGGGAAGGAATTCTGTCGTCCTTACCTGGTCAGGCCTACATAAGATTCCAGATCCACAGCAATGTGGTTGACTATGAAATGGCTGTGCAAGCCGCTCAGTTCAAGGGCATTTAGGGATGGGCAATAAATGCTGGCCTTGCAAGCGATGCCCACATCCCATGAACGTATGAGAACATCTTCCATCACTTTGCTGATTATTGAGAGTAGACTGATGGGGTGGCAGCTGGCCAGTTTAGACTTGTGCTGGTTTTTGTGTACAGTTAATGCATTTTGGGAGGACTAACAAGGCAAGGGAATATACAATGGATGGTAGGATCCGAGGAAGCACAGAAGGTCAGAAGGACCTTGGTGTACTTGTCCATAGGTCACTGACGGCAGCAGCACAGGTAGATAAGGTGGTTAGGAAGGCATATGGGATACTTGCCTTTATTAGCAAATGCATAGAATATAAGAGCAGGGAGGTTATCATCATAATATATAAAACGCTAATTTAGCCACAGCTGGAGTACTGTGTACATTTTTTGTCACCACACTATAGGAAGGATGTGATTGCACTGGAGAGGGTGCAGAGGAGATTCACCCGAATGTTGCCTGGGTTGGAGCATTTCAGCCATGAAAAAAGACTGAAAAGGCTAGGGTTGTTTTCCTTGGAACACAGAAGACTGAGGGAGGACATGATTGAGGTGTACAATATTATGGGGGACATAGGTGAGGATAGGTTCGATAGGAAGAATCATTTTTCTCTTAGCGGAGGGGTCATGAACCAGGGGACATAGATTTCACTTGAGAGCCAGGATGTTCAGGGGGTTTTGAAGAATTTTCTTTTCACCCAGAGGGTGGTTGGAATCTGGAACGCACTGCCTGAAGACGTGGTGGAGGCAGGAAGCCTCACAACATTTAAAACCTATTTAGATGAGCACTTGAAACGCCATAGTACACAAGGCTACGGGTCAGAAAAATGGGATTCGAATAGTTGGGTGCCGGATGCCCAGCACAGACACGATGGGCCGATGGGCCTGCTACTGTGCTGTGTAACTCTATGACACTATGTCACACTTGGGCAATTTTCCAGATTGCCGGGGAGATGCCAGTTTTGTAGCTGTATTGGAACAGCTTGGCCAGCGGCGTGGCAAGTTCTGGAGCACATGTCTTCAGTATGTTGTCAGGGCCCATAGCCTTTGCAGTATCCAGTGCCTTCACTCATTTCTTGATATCACGTGGAGTGAATCGGATTGGCTGAAGACTGGCATCTGTGATGCTGGGGACCGCAGTAGGAGGCTGAGATGGATCATCAACTCGGGACTTCTGGCTGATGATTGTTGCAAATGCTTCAGCCTTATTTTTAACACTGATGTGCTGGGCTCTCCCATCACTGAGGATAGGGATATTTGTGGAGCCACCTCCTCCAGTTGGTTGTTTAATTGTCCACCACCATTCACGGCTGGATGTGACAGGACTGCAGATCTTAGATCTGATCCGTTGGTTTCGGATCACTTTGCTCTGTCTATCGCATGCTGCTTACGCAGTTTGGCATGCAGATAGTCCTTGGTTGTAGCTTCACCAGGTTGACACCTCATTTTGAGGTATGCATTGTGCTGATCCTGACATGCCCTCCTGCACTCTTCATTGAACCAGGGCTGATCTGCTGGCTTGATGGTAATGGTAGAGTGGGGAATATGCCGGGTCATGAGGTTACAGATAGTGTTTAAGTGCAGTTTTGCTGTCGCTGATGACCCACAACGCCTCAGGAATGCCCAGTTTTGAGTTCAAGGATCTGTTTGAAATCTGTCCCATTTGGCACAGTGATAGTGCCAGACAACACGAAGGAGTGTATCTTCAATGTGAAGACGGGACTTTGTCTCCACAAGGACTGTGCGATGGTCATTCCTAACAATATTGTCATGGACAGATGCATCTGTGACCGTTACGTTTGTGAGGACGAGGTCAAATAGGTTTTTCCCTGCTGTTAGTTCCCTCACCACCTGCCGCAGACACAGTCTAGCAGCTATGTCCTTTAGGACTCTGCCAGCTCGGTCTTTAATGGTGCTACCGAGCCATTCTTCCTGATGGACATTGAAGTACCCCACCCAGAGATCATTCTGTGTCCCTGTTACCCACAGTGCTTCTTCCAATTGCTGTTCAACATGGAGGAGTACTGACTCATCAGCTGGGGACGGGGAATGGGTGATAATCAGCAGGAGGTTTCCTTGCCCATGTTTGACCTGATGCCGTGAAGCTTCATGGGGTCTGCAGACATGGGTCTATCCTGCTGCTGGGAGATGACATACCCGGGATGGTGATTTCACTGTCTGGGACACTGTCTGTAAGCTCTGATTCGGTGAGCATGACTATGTTTTCTGCTGCTTGACTTGTCTGTGGGACAGTTCTCCCAACTTTGGCTCAAGATCCCAAATGTTTGTAAGGAGGACTTTACAGGGTCGACAGGGCTGGGTTTGTCTTTGTTGCTTCTGGTGCCTAAGTCGATGCCGGGTGGCCTGTCCAGTTTCATTGCTTCTCTTAGATTTTGTAGCCGTTTCGTACAACTGAGCAGCTTACTAGGCCATTTCAGAATCAACCAGATTGCTGTGAGTCTGGAGTCACATGTAGGCCAGACCAGGTTAGGATGGCAGATTTCCTTCCCTAAAGGACATTAGTGAACCAGATGTGTTTTTACAACAATTGACATTAGACACCATTAGAATAGATATTTTAATTCTAGAGTTTTATTAAAGATTAGTGATGTCAGAGTATGTCTTGTTTTGAAATACAAATAAACTAGAAATTCTCCAAGCAGCAGTTTGTAAGACGTCAGAAATGTAAGGGATTTGGATTGTTTAATTGTCCTGTGGTTTAAAATATGTATGTGACCAGGAAGGAAATCTGCTATTGCTTGTGCTGATAACAATCCTGAGGCATCTGAAACATCCACAAGGGGTGATGAAATTACTGAAGGAAATGTAAACACATGCTCGCCGTCATGGCAGTCTGGACATCTGGATTACGAGTTCAGTGACATTACCACGACACCTCTGTCATTGCCTCACCGCCACACGTTCCTTGATTAAGACACTACATAAAACCTTCCCCTTTGACCAAGCTGTTGGGCATCTGGCCTCATATCTCAAGCTGTGTCACATGTCATTCTTTGCTTTATAATGCTCCTGTGAAGCACCTTGTCATGTTTTATGACATTGAAGGCACTGTATAAATATAAGTTGTTGTTGACGTTTAT
This sequence comes from Heterodontus francisci, assembly GCF_036365525.1. Taxonomy (NCBI): domain Eukaryota; kingdom Metazoa; phylum Chordata; class Chondrichthyes; order Heterodontiformes; family Heterodontidae; genus Heterodontus; species Heterodontus francisci. The sequence goes on from NW_027141390.1 coordinate 113,758, forward strand.
CAGACATACATGACTTGTCTTGCTGCAGTCCATTTGCTGTCGATTGTTTTTATTCTCAAGCAGCGAATACTTTTGTCCTGGGATGTGAACTCTGGAAATTTCCCAGTCAGTGATATTAAAAAGACTGATCAGTAAATACAGAGTTTACTCCATCACTACTTTTTTAAATCCAGGTGCAACATTTACAACCCTCCAGTCCACTGCCACGACTCCCATCTCCAAGGAGGATTGGAAGAATCTGGCCAGTGCATCTGCTATTTCTACATTTTCCTCCCTCAGCAACCCTCCTACATCCCGTTCAGACTGGGTAAATGTTGCAGTTTATTGTGGCAAACAAGTGTTGGATTGAAAGGAGTTAACTGAACCTGTTTGTTCAGTGTCTGTAATTAATGTCAGTCTCCATGGACCCTAGTTGTGTCACTTGAGGTTGTTCCTCTTCTATTAATAAGGGACTCCTTTCAATGTGTTATCACATAGTGTCAGCGGGAGGATCACCTCCGGCACTAACAGGGATCAGTGGCTCCAGAGAGTGGGAGAAGATAGATCAAAATCTGAGAACAATAAATTGGAATGCTACAACAATGGATCAGAATCTGAGAACAATAGATTGGAATGTTACAACAATGGATCAGAATCTGAGAACAATAGATTGGAATGTTATAACAATGGACAGGAGTTTCTCCTCGGATCTTTACTTTCTTTTTACATATTATAATTGGCTACGATTAGACTACCGGATACTATTAGCACTTGAGATAATTCAATATATTTACTATCCCATCCTGGATATTGTTGGTGTCCCAGGTAAGTCACTCTATAAAGCTATTAATTCTATAAGCCATATTTACCTACACTACTGTTCTTGCCATTTATTCTGCCCTCCTTGCTGCTGCTGCTATTCCTGGTGAATCTCTACCTCCAGCTATTAGCTGTCAAGCCATTGCTAATTACCGTTCTTGTAATTTCATCGCTCATCTTGGTTGCTGTCTGTGCCCCTGATAAGGCTCTATTTACCGCGAGGAGATCTGTAAAATCTGTTTCACTGAAATACTGTTCTGCAATGTATATTTTGGGAAGACGGAAGCCAGTGTCATTGGTCACAAACTCCATCCCCTGTTTGTGAAACACATTCCCCTCCCTGCATAATGTCTGAGGCTGAAACAGACTGTTTACAACCGCTGTGTTCTATTTATACCTGAGCTGAGTTCATCTCCATGTTCGTTCCATCACCAGCCCTGACGACTACAACCTCTGTAATGTCACCTGGCCCCACCTCTGCCTTTGTCTATCTGCTGAACAAACACTCATCTGTGCTTTTGTTCAATTCACACTTGACTATTCCAATTCTATCCTTGTCACCCTGCCAGTTGTAAACCTCTATAAACCACAGTCAATCCAGAACTCTGCTGCCTGTATCTTAACTCACACCAAATCCCCATCACCCATCACCCCTGTGCTCACTAATCTACTTTGGCTCCCGGTCTGGCAGCACCTTAATTTTAAGAATCCCGTTCTTGTGTTTGAATCTCTCCATGACCTCACCCCTCTAAGTAGTCCTATTCCCTGTCCATGCCCATATTCCAGAAAATCTTTTGCCATCAATTCTATTTTCATGTCCCCATTTAAAGTGAATTTCCTTCCCGCTCTGTCCCTCCCTGGTGGCGATTTCCAGCTCTTACAGCACCACAGTTGCCCACACTGTGGAAGCCTGGATCCATAAAAGGGTGTGAGCTGAGCTTCCAACCACTTCTGGCATGGCCTGCAGCGTGGCCTGCACCATGTCCCATGCTGTGCAGTGCTCTATCCCGGGTCAACAATGTGTGCACTAGTAGCATGAGGAGTTGTGGAATGTCATGTCAAACTGCTATTTCAGCAGCTTTGATGTACGTCTTTGAAACTTGGTCTGTGCATCTCCACCGACTGCCTGTGTTAGTCACTCTCAGCTGAACATACATTTAGCAGCACGAGGAATACCCTCTAGTGTTATTTAAAAGGACCAAGCATCCAACTTACAGGTGAGGGGCTTTTGACTTACTTCTGCCATCGTAAAGTTAGTGGAGGTGTTGTGGATGATTTTCTGGAGGTTGCGTTGTGAGCTGCTGCAGACATTAAGAGAGGACAGAGGATTTGGTGACCCAACTCAGGACGAGGAATGGGGACTGTAGTTACAGTGTCTCTGGGTCTGTAACATGACCAACAAATGGAGCATGGACTGCAGAGAGGGGAAGCTCTGCAAAGAGGGAGGAGGAGGGGGCTCTGACCAACCCACCCTTCGTTTTCCAACAGCACATTTCTTACCTAAACCTAACCCAGGAGCAGGGTGTGAGGTGGCTCTGCTTCATTAAAGAGGTGGTCACAGAGCTGTGTCTCCGCCTGCAACACAACCTGGAGCCTCACACCAAGGTGAAGACGGAGCTGTCAGTGGCTGTTAAGGTCACAGTTTCCTTGAACTTCTATGCATCTGGATCTTTCCAGAGTGGAGCGGGTGCCCTATCCAACATACATTCATAGACAGTGATAGTCATAGAATCATTTACCACACAGAAGGTGCCCATTCGGTCCATCGACACAATGCCGACTGTCTCTGGAGCAATTCAGTCATTCCCACGAGCCTGCTCAATCCCCACAGCCTTGCAAGTTCACTTCCTTGATGCTCCCATCCAATTTTCTTTTGAAATTGGAAGGAAGTAAAGCTGGTAACAGGTGGCAAAAAAGTAGAGAGTGACTTTAAAAGGCAGGTGAAACAAAGGTGAGCATCAACTAGAATGAAGAATGTGAAGAAGACACAGTTAAGGGCACTGTACCTGAATGCACGCAGTATTCGGAACAGGGCAGATGATTTAAAGGCCCAAATAGAGGTAATCGGGTATGGTCTGATTGTCATAAGGGAAATGTGACGACAGGGTGACCAAGGCTGGAACTGAATATTCAAGCATGTTCAACATTTACGAAGGACATGCAATAGGAATTGCTGTTGCACTGATAATAAGGGATGGGATCAGTACATTAGTAAGAGAGGATCTCAGGTCTGAAGAACAAAATGTAGAATCTGTTTGGGTGCAGCTTAGAAACAGCAAGGGGCTGCAAACATTGATAAGAGTTGTTTATAGGTTATCCAACAGTAGTGGTAGTGTGGGACATGGCATTAATCAGGAGATTAGAGAATCAAGTAGCATGGCTAATAAAGTAATCACGGGTGACGTCAATCTTTATACAGACTGGGTAAACCTAATAAGAACTAATACTGTGGAGGACGAGTTTCTGGAGTGGGTTTGGCATGGTTTTTTAGAGCAGTATTTTGAGGAAGCGACTACAGAAAAGTCTATTTTAGAGCTAGAATTATGTAATGAGACAGCGATAATTAATAGTCTCATTGGAAAAGAGCTTTTCGGGATGAGTGTTAGGGATATGTTCCTGTGAAAATGAGGGATAGAAATGGCAAGGTTAGGAACCATGGATGACAGGTGAAATTGTGAAACTAGCTGGAGGAAAAAAGTAGCATACAGGCGGCTGAAGAAAGACGAAGCTTTGATAGAATATCGGGAATGTAGGACCAATCTGAAACGAGGAATTAAGAGGGCTAAAAGGGGTCATGAAATATCTTTAGCAAACAGGGTTAAGGAAAATCCCAAAGTCTTTTATTCATATATAAGGAGTAAGAGGGTAACTAGAGAAAGCATTGGCCCACTCAAGGACAAAGGAGGAAAGTTATGCGTGGAGTCAGAGAATATGGGTGAGATTCTAAACGAGTACTTTGCATCGGTATTCACCGAGGAGAAAGGACATGACGGATGTTGAGGTGAGGAACAGATGTTTGATTACTCTAGGTCAAGTCGGCATAAGGAGGGAGGAAGTGTTGGGCATTCCAAAAGGCATTCAGGTGGACAAGTCCCCAGGTCCGGATTGGATCTATCGCAGGTTACTGAGGGAAGCGAGAGAGGAAATAGCTGGGGCCTTAACAGATATCTTTGCAGCATCCTTAAACACGGGTGAGGTCCCGGAGGACCGGAGAATTGCTAATGTTTTCCCCTTGTTTAAGAAGGGTAGCAGGGATAATCCAGGCAATTATAGACCGGTGAGCCTGATGTCAGTGGTAGGGAAGCTGCTGGAGAAGATACTGAGGGATAGGATCTATTCCCATTTGGAAGAAAATGGGCTTATCAGTGATGGGCAACATAATTTTGTGCAGGGAAGGTCATGTCTTACCAACTTAATAGAATTCTTTGAGGAAGTGACAAAGTTGATTGATGAGGGAAGGGCTGTAGATGTCATACACATGGACTTCAGTAAGGCGTTTGATAAGGTTCTCCATGGTAGGCTGATGGAGAAAGTGAAGGCGCATGGGGTCCAAGGTGTACTAGCTAGATGGATAAAGAACTGGCTGGGCAACAGGAGACAGAGTGTAGCAGTGGAAGGGAGTTTCTCAAAATGGAGACGTGTGACCAGTGGTGTTCCACAGGGATCTGTGCTGGGACCACTGCTGTTTGTGATATACATAAATGATTTGGAGGAAAGTATAGGTGGTCTGATTAGCAAATTTGCAGACGACACTAAGATTGGTGGAGTAGCAGATAGTGAAGGGTACTGTCAGAGACTACAGCAGAATATAGATAGACTGGAGAGTTGGGCAGAGAAATGGCAGATGGAGTTCAATCAGTGCAAATGCGAGGTGATGCATTTTGGAAGATCCAATTCAAGAGTGAACTATACAGTAAATGGAAAAGTCCTGGGGAAAATTGATGTACAGAGAGATTTGGGTGTTCAGGTCCGTTGTTCCCTGAAGGTGGCAACGCAGGTCAATAGAGTGGTCAAGAAGGCATACGGCATGCTTTCCTTCATCGGACGGGGTATTGAGTACAAGAGTTGGCAGGTCATGTTACAGTTGTATTAGACTTTGGTTCGGCCACATTTTGATAACTGCGTGCAGTTCTGGTCGCCACATTACCAGAAGGATGAGGATGCTTTGGAGAGGGTGCAGAGGAGGTTCACCAGGATGTTGCCTGGTATGGAGGGCGCTAGCTATGAAGAGAGGTTGAGTAGATTAGGATTATTTTCATTAGAAAGACGGAGGTTGAGGGGGGACCTGATTGAGGTGTACAAGATCATGAGAGGTATGGACAGGTTGGAAAGCAATTAGCTTGTTCCCAGAGTGGGGGATTCAATTACTAGGGGACACGAGTTCAAAGTGAAAGGGGAAAAGTTTAGGGGGATATGCGTGGAAAGTTCTTTACGCAGAGGGTGGTGGGTGCCTGGAACGCGTTACCAGCGGAGGTGGTAGACTCGGGCACGATAGGGTCTATTAAGATGTATCTAGACAGATACATGAATGGGCAGGAAGTAAAGAGATACAGACCCTTGGAAAATAGGCGACATGTTTAGATAGAGGATCTGGATCGGCGCAGGCTTGGAGGGCCGAAGGGCCTGTTCCTGTGCTGTAATTTTCTTTGTTCTTTGTTTTTTTTGTGACCATAATATTACAACATTTCGCATTGTTTAACAGTGAAGTAGTTCAATCTAAAGCGTGACTGAGGTGGATTGGAAAAATACATTGAAAGGTATGAAAGTACATAGTCAATGGATAGTCTTTAAAGGAATATTACGTAGTCTACAGCAACTATACATTCTTGGAAGGCACAAAAAACCCAAAAGTCAAGGCAGTCAACCGTGGATAACAAAGGAGATTATGATGATGTTCAATGTGGGAAAGTAAGGTAATCCACTTTGGAAGGAAGAATGAAAAGGCAGATTATTATTTAGATGGTGGAAAACTACAAAACACTGCAGTACAGAGGAAGCTGGGTGTTCTTGTGCCTGAAACACAAACGGTTAGAATGCAGGTGCAGCAAGTAATTAGGAAGACGAATGGAATTTTGGCCTTTATTGCTCAGGGGTTAGAGTTTAAAAATAGGGAAGTATTGTTCCAACTGTACAAAGTGCTGGTGAAGCCAGACCTGGAGTACTGTGTACAGTGTTGGTCCCCGTATTTAAAGAAGGATGTACTAGCATTGGAGGCAGTTCAGAAAACGTTCAATGGGCTGATTCCTGGGATGAAGGAGTTGCCTTATCAAAAGCAGCTGAACAGGTTAGGCCCGTATTCTCTTGAGTTTCGAAGAACGAGAGGTGATCTCATTGAAACTTACAAAATACTTAAAGCGATAGACAGTGCCGATGCAGGTAGGATGTTTCCCCTAGTTGGGGAGTCTGGAACCAGGAGACACAATGTCAAAATAAGGCAGAAGCCACTTAGGACGGAGATGAGGAGAAATGTCTTTCCTCAGAGGATTGTGAATCTTTGAAATTCCCTACCCCAGAGGACTGTGGAAGCTTCGTCATTGAGTATGCCTAAAGTGGTGATTAACAGATTTCTAAATACAAATGACCGAAGTGATATGAGGATAGTGTAGGGGAAAAGACATTGAAATGGAAGGTCAGTCATGATTATATTAAATGGTGGGGCAGTCTCGATGGTCAGAGTGGACGACGGCTGCTCCTATGTCCCTACTCTACCATTGGTGGCTGTGCCTTCAGCCGAAGCTCTGGATTCTCTCCCTGAACCATAAATACAGTAAGTTTCACAGAGTCCGGTTTTAGGGAGCACTGCTTGTGCAGAGTAGTAAATACAGTAAAGTTAATGAGTGACTGAATCTTAAAGGTCTAAGAGTTGTGGTAAATGATTGTTTTTCAGGCTGCAGGAAGGTAGACAGTGGTGTTCCCCAAGGGTCAGTGCTAGGACCACTGATTTTTTATTGATATGTATTAGTGATTTGGATATTGGAATACAGAGCAATATTTCAAAATTTGCTGCTGATAGCAAACTTGGAGGCAGGGCTGACAGTGAGGTTGATACTGATCAATGTAACAGGATATAGATATGCGAGCAGAATGGGAAGGCAAGAGGCAGATAGAATTTAATACAGACAAGTGTGAGGTGATACATTTTATCAGAAGTAACAGGGAGAGGCAATATACAATTAATGATGCAGTTCTAAAGAAAGTGCAGAGACAGAGGGACATGGGGTTCATGTACATAGATGCTTGAAGGTGGCAGGACATATTGAGAGAGTCGTTAGTAAAGCATATGGGATCTTGGGCTTCATAAATAGAGGTAGTGAATACAGAAGAAGGAAAGTTATGCTGAACCTTTATAAAGTTCTGGTTAGTCCACAACTGTACTACTGCATCCAGTTCTGTTCACCACACTTTATGAAGGATGTGAGGGTCCTTCACAGGGTGTAAAGGAGATTTACCAGAATGGGTCCAGAGCTGGAGGATTTTGGTTACAAGGTTAGTCTGGAAAAGCTGGGATTGTTTTCCTTGTAGTAAAGGAGATTGAGGGGAGATTTGATAGAGGTATACAAGATGATGACATGTTTGGATAAGGTAGACAGGAAAAGATGTTCCCATTAGTTAATGGTACAAGGACTAGAGTTAAGGTTGTGGGCAAGAGATACAGGGGGATGTGAGGAACAACTTTTTTACACAGCGAGAGGGAATGGCCTGGAAATCACTGCCTACGAGGGTGGTGGAAGCAGAGATGCTGAATGACTTCAAAAGGATATTGGATGGACACTTGAGGGAAATAAACTTGCAGGAACATGGAGACAGAGCTGAGGAATGAGACTGACTGGATTTATCTAGGAAGAGCTGATTTGGACTCGATGTGCCGAATGGCCTCATTCTGTGCTGAAATAACTACGACTCCACGACTCTCAATGGAGGATAACGAGGGAAAATGTGGAATTGTCCATTTTATCGGAAGAATATAAAAGAAACATATTATCTGAATGGTGAGAGATTGCAGAGCTGGACGATGCAGAGGAATTGGGTGTCTTCGTGCATGAATTGTATAAGGTTATTATGCAGGTACAACAGGCAATTAGGAAACTAATCGAATGTTATCATGTATTACAGAAGGAATTGAATACAAAAGTATGGAGGTTATGTTTCATTTATACAGGACATTGGTGAGACCACATCTGGAGTTCTGTGTAGCTTACTGGTCTCCTTATTTAAGGAGGATGTAAATGTGCTGAAAGCAGTGCAGAGAATGTTTACTAGACTAATACCTGGAATGGGTGGGTTGTCTCATGAGGAAAGGTTGGACAGGCGAGGCTTATATCAGCTGGAGTTTAGAAGATGAAAAGGCGACTTGATTGAAACGTAAGATTCTGATTGTGGGATAGAGTAGGTGAGGGCCACAGAGAGAGAAACAGAGCGAGAGAGAGAGAGAGACAGCTCAGCTCATCTGCTGCTGAAACCCTCACCCATGCGTTTGTTATCTCGAGACATGACTATTCTAACACACTCTTGGCTGCTCTCCCACATTCTACGATCTGTAACCTTGTGGTCATCTAAAACTCTGCTGCAATCTTCTAATTTACACCAAATTCTGTTCACCCAACATCCCTGTGCTCACTGACCTACATTGGCTCTTGGTTCGGTAACACCTCAATTTTAATAGTCCCATCATGGGATCAAATCCCCCCATGTCCTCAGCCCTCTGATTATCTCAATCCCCTGTCCATTTCCAATATTCCTGAAACTTGTTAATCTTAAAGTCTTTTTATAATTCCATTTTTAAAGTGAGTTTCTTTCCCTCTTTCTCTCTCCCTGCCCACACATTTCATCTCTCCTGCTCCACTGGTGCTGTGGAAGTTTGGATCCACAAAATGGTGTGACCTGTACTGCCGGTCACATCCAGCACATTGTACAGGACACCCAGGCTGGCCGGTGAGATAGCGTGGGTGTAACCTGTGTGTGTCTGTAGTGTGAGGAGGGGTCTGAATTGACGTCAATCAGTCATTCCAGCAGCTTTGATGTACGTCTTTAAAACTTGGTCTGTGCATGTCCACTGACCACCTGTGTTAGTCATTCTCAGCTGAACATACATTCAGCAGCATAAGAAATCCCTTCTAGTGTTATTTAAAAGGACCAGACATCCAACTTACAGGTGAGGGGCTTTTGACTTATTTCTGCGATTGTAAAGTTAGTGGAGGTGCTGTGGATGGTTTTCTGGAGGTGTGTTGTGAGCTGCTGCAGACATTCAGGGAGGATAGAGGATTTGGTAACCCAACTGTGGACAAGGTATGGGGACTGTAGTTACAGTGTCTCTGGGTCTGTTACACGACGAACCAATGGAGTGGAGGCTGCAAATAGGGAAAACTCTGTAAAGTGGGAGGAGTAGGGGGCTCTGCCCTACCCACCCCGGGTTCTACAAGAGCAAAAAAAGCAGTGGTCCTAATACCGAGCCCGAGGGAACACCACTGTATACTCCCATCGAGTCTGAACAACAACCTTTCACCACTTCTCTCTGTTTACTGTTCATTAGCCAATGTTATATCCACACTGTCACTGTCCCTTTAAACCATAGGGTTCAGTTTTCCTAACCTGTCTCTTGAATGTCACTTGATCAAACACCTTTTGAAAATCCATATCTATAACTTTAATCAGACCACCCTCAGCAACCTTCTCCATTGTTTTATCAAAGAACGCCATCAAATTTACCTCAGCACTACCTCTCTCCACTCCTCCACTGTTGTTAAATTATCACACTGCTTATCCGACATCCAGTACTGGATGAGCAGAAATGTCCTCCAATTAAATATTGGGAAGACTGAAGCCATTGTTTTCACTCCCCACTCCAACTCTGCTTCCTTGCTATTGATTCCATCCCTCTCCCTGCTAACAATCTGAGATTCAGACAGTCTCTTTGCAACCTTGGTGTCACATTTCACCACAAAATGATCTTTAACCTCATTTTCAGGATATCATTACAACCGCCTATTTCCACCTCAGTAACATCGCCTGACTTCACCTCTGTCTCAGCCCATCTGCTGCTGAAACCTCATTCATGCATTCGTCACCTCTAGATGTGATTATTCCAACTCACTCCTGGCTGATCTCCCAAATTCTACTCTCTGTAAACTTCAGGTCATCCAAAACTCTGCTGCCCATGTCTTAGCTCACACCAAGTCCCGTTCATCTATCACTGACCGACATTGGTTCCCAGTCAAGCAATGTCTTGATTTTAAAATTCTTATCCTTGTTTTCAGATCCCTCCATGGCCTCACCCCCCGCCCCATATCTCTGTAATCTCCTCCACCTCCACAACCCACCGAGATATAGGTGCTCCTCTAATTCCGGCCTCTTGTGCACCCGGATTTTAATCACTGCACCACTGGCGACTAGGTCTTCAGCTGCCTAGGCCCAAAGTTCTGGAATATCCTCACTGCACTGTTTTTTTTTCATTCGTTCATGGGATGTGGGTGTCACTGACAAGGCCAGCATTTTTTGCCCATCTCTAATTGCCCTTGATGACTGAATGGTTTGCTGGACCTTTCAGAATTCACTTTGGAGTCAACCACATTGTTGTGGGTCTGGAGTCACATGGAGGCCAGACCGTATAAGGATGGCAGATTTCCATTGCTGAAGAACATCAGTAAGCCAGGCTGTTTTTTTTATGACGATCATTGATAGCATCATGGCACCGTTGCTGAGAATAGTTTTCAAATGCAGATTTGTATTAATTAATTGAATTTTAGCACATATTGAATTTTAAATTGCACCAGTTACCACGGTGGGATTTGAACCCATGTCCTCCGAGAATCAGCCTGAGCCTCAGTATTACAATGTTGGTAATATTACCACTCCGCTATGGTCACCGCCTTTACGTCTCGCTTTCCTCCTTTCAGGTACTCCTTAAAACCTATCTCTTTGTTCAAGCTTTTGGACATCTGATCTAATATCTTCTGTTGTGTCTCAGTGTCATACTTTGCTTCATAATGATCCTGAGAAGCACTTTGGGATGTTTTATAACATTAAAAGCACTATATAAATATAAGTTGTTGTTGAGGTTTGCCAGACATGCTTTGTCATCACCATATCCCTACTGCTGTCTATTTATTATTCCATGTTTTTCAAAGCAATGAATATATTTGTCCTGGGTTATGAAATTTCCCCATCAGTGACATTAAACTGTCTTGTCAGTAAAGACAGTGTTTACTCAATCTCTCCTTTTTTTCAAGTAGGGTGTAACATTTACAACCCTCCAGCCCTCTGTCACAACTCGCATATCCAAGGAGGATTGAATGATTCTGTCCAGTGCCTCCGCTATTCCCACCTTTCCTTCCCTCAGCATCTCTCATACATCCCATCCAGACAGGATAAATGTTCTACTTTATTGTGGTACAAACAGTGCTGGACTGAAAGGGGTTAACTGAACCTGTTTGTTCAGTGACTGGTATTAATGTCAGTCTCCATGGACCCTAATTGTTTCACTGGAGTGTTTCCATCTTCTATTAATATGGGAGTCATTTCAATGTATTATCACATAGTGCCAACAGGAGCATCAAACCCGGCAGTAAGAGGGACCAACAGCTCCAGGCAGAGGGAGAGGATAGATCAGAATCTGAGAACAATAGATTGTAATGTTACAACAATGGACAGGAGTTTAATCTGGCAATTTGACGATCTTTCCACATATTATGACTGGTACTCATTAGACTATCGGATCTTTTTAGCTCTTCAGGTTATTCAATATATTTACTATCCCATCCTCGCTATTATTGGTGTTCCTGGTAAGACTCTTTATCCAGCTATTAATTCTATAAACCGTGTTTAACTGCATTACTGCTCCTGACATTTTCTCATCCCTCTTTGCTGTTGTTGTTACTCCTGGTGAGTCTTTGATACAGGCTGTAAACTCTACGAAGCATGGCTAATTTTGTTACTGGTCGTGTAATTTTCTCTCTTGGTGTTGCTTCTTTTAATGTTCCTGGTAAGACCCTATATAGAGCTAGCAGATCGTTGTTGTGCCTAATCTGCACTTTCTCTTAAAGAATTCACAGAAGTGGACTGGTGGAAGGTATATCAATGTTTATTCACACATTAAATCATCAGGTGCAAGCACTAAATACTTGCACGTTATATTACCCGTCAAGTCACGAGGTGATCAGTCTCAGACTAGCGGCTGCCCTTTTGTTCTCTGAGTCCTTGACACAGGGAACCTTCTCGACTGTTCTTCCCTGGGGCTCTCGTGCCGTCACCAGTTTCAGCCATTGTCTACTGTGAGTCTAATCATATCTCGTGTCCATAGCAACTCTTTTATCTGGTTTGTGCAAGGATACTGTCTGGGAGAATCTCTCTCTTGTTTCAGCCTGTTTTTCTGTACTGTCTACAATTCCTTGGCCATCTGTTTGCAGTGCTCCTTTCTATCCAGCCCCCACTATGTTTCAAAACGTTGTGTATTGTTGTGTGACGAGTCCCCTTGTTTCAACTAAGTTCTTATGCGTTTTTACTGAGTCTACAGCTCTCCCCGCCCTCCTTTGATCCTGCAGGGCTATGCGCAAGGGATCACACTCTCCTGTCTCTTAGGTAGTACACTTGTGCAATTACAATTTCATTGTTAACGCAATATCCTAAGTAGTGTAATGTTAAAGAAAGCACAATTTAAACATCATTGTTACATAATTAATCACTTGTGTGATCATAATACAGTCGCAATTTAATTTGTAGAATACATTTGTCATTCATTAATTCATTTTAAGTATCTACCAATAGTTATACAACTACCCTCGTGTTACATATTTAATTGACTATCTTTTTATAGAACAAGTTTGAATACTGATTGCCTTTAAGGTAGCTGTCCAACCTGCATTCATACATCCTCGCACATTCCTTAATCAATTTCTTAAGTTTCCGAATTAAGTATGTCACATATATCACCATGATACCCGAAACAACTATCAGGACATGGGAGATAATTCTAAACCAGTGGTGTATCTGCACGTTTGACCCCAAGTTCCATTAGCCCTCCCACCAGGTAGAATCATTTATTTCGTCAATCTCATCTTGTACTATCTTCCACTGTTGTTCCAGATTGTAGTACACTACAGCAATGGTTTCTAGTTGCTGCCTCTCTTGACCCAAACGTATGGGCAATGGCTGAATAGTATATTCATATTCCCGGAGGTAATTTATCAAGTCGTCCTTAACACTTTGGGTCACAGTTATCGTTTCTGTCTTTCTTTTCTGTATTCTACAAATCCATCTTCTCTACTCTAGTTGGTATTTGTGGGTATAAAAGAAACGTACTTTTCCTCACCAGACAAATCCGGTTATGTCCATACTGGTACTCCTTCATCGTGGTTATTAAGCAATATCTCCCCTTTCCCTTCTAGGCCACATGGGTTAACCTGATAATGCCTTCCTAGTTTCCATGGTGCAATTTACAGTGGTATTATATATATATATATAAACTGACAGTATGTCCGTGTGTTACAGTTTGACCGAGTACCTACCTCTGTGGTGAGGACACATGACCACCTGGTTTTCCAGACTACACTTAGACAAAGTTGTTCCAATTATCTCCTTTCCAATTTTCACAACATAGGTCAATATCTCATAGTATTTTCTGTAATCCTTTCCCCTTTCCTCGCTGCATCTACTATTCTCTGCAGTAATGGGGCAGATGGAAAAGGTTTGCCATCTGCTGACACAAAACCTCTCACTTCCCACAGAGGTAGGTACTCGGTCAAACTGTTACACACGTACATACTGTCAGAATTTATATCAAGCAGTGGGGGAAACATGTGTGGTTGTGTCACCACAAAGCGACTGCAGCCAGTTCTGAACGCCCCCCGTCGTCAAAAAGTCACTAAAGACAAACAAGGGGGGTCAGCAAGCAATAAGAGGGCTAATGGTATGTCCGCCTTTATTGCAAGAATATTTGAGTACAGAAGTAGTGAAGGCTTACTTCAATTGTACAGAACCTTGGTTCGACCTCACCTGGAGTACTGTGTGCAGTTTTGGTCCCTTTACCCTAGGAAGGATATTATTGCCATCGAGGAATGCATGAAAGGTTCACCAGACGTGTTCCTGGGATGGAAGGACTGCCCTTTGAAGAGTGATTGGGCAAACTGGGCGTGTCGTCTCTAGAGTTTCGAAGAATGAGAGGGTATCTCTTTGAAACCTACAAAATATTTAAAGAGATAGACAGGATAGATGTAGGTAATATGTTCCCCAAGGTTGGGGAGACTAGAATCAGCAGACACACTTTCAAAATAAGACGGAAGCCACTTAGGACCGCGCTGAGGAGACATTTCTTTACTCAGAGGATTGTGAACTTTCGGAATTCTCTGCTCCAGAGAGTTGTGGAAGCTTAGTGATTGAGTCTGCCTAAAGTAGAGATTGACAGATTTCTAAGTACCACTGACAGAGAGGGATATGGGGATAATGTGGGAAAAAGGCATTGAAGTGGATGATCAGCCACTATCATATTGAATGGCAGAGCAGGCTGGATGGGCTGAATGGCCTACTTCTGCTCCTATGTTCCTAAGCTGCTTAACTCATTCAGACTCGAGGCAGTTTAGTCAGGCTGCTTTCGGAGCGTTTGGAATTTTTGCTGGTACACCTCTGGTACTATCTCATATGCGCCCAAGATATAATTTTTAGTTATCTCATAATCTGATGAACTTTCATCTGACAACAATGAATAAACCTCATGGGCTTTTCCTGTTACCTTGTTTTGTAAAAACAGTATCTAGTTCTCTGCCAACCATTTCAGCTGCTTTGCAAGCTTTTCAAAAGTGATGAAAAATTCTGCCACATCCTCCTCATTCAACTTTAGAATGAACTGGGTGAACTTTAAGAGCTCAGCACATTGTCCTGGGCGAGGGGCAGCTCCCTCACGAGCTGTGTCTTCACTAGGTGTACTGGGTCGTCCTCTAGTTGTTTGAGCCGCCTTAACTCCCTTTCCTCCTTCTCCTTCTGGAACACTCTTATTTTTTCCCTTCCTTGACAATCACTCTGCTCTTTCTTGCTCTCTCTGGAATTCTAATTCTAGTCTATTCTGTTCTAGTTTTACCTTAGCGAACATTACCCAACCTGTTAGTGATCTAAACCTGTTTGAGTATTCAGCTTTAAGTGAAAAATGGTGGGCCACAAGTCTTTGGATTTCGGGTTTTCTAGCTTTTGGACAGAGAGGAATCCCTAACTGTGCAGCTACATTACTCAACTTTTCAACAGAGAGAGCTTTTAACATGTCCCGAGTTACTTCACTCTGTATGTAACTCCTTTTTGCCAATGTAACTCCTTTATTCAAAAAGGGAGGGAGACAGAAACTACAGGCCAGTTAGCTTCACATCTCTCTTGCGGGAAATGTGAGACATAATTATTAAATACGTAATGGCAGACAGTTAGAAAAAAAATCAAAATAATCAGGCAGAGTCAGCATGGTCTTCTGAAATGTTCAATCAATTTGTTGGAGTTCTTCGAAGCAGTAACATGTACTGTGGAGAAAGGGGAACCAGTGGATGTACTGTACTTAGATTTCCAGAAAGCATTCGATCAGGTGCCAGATCAAAGGTTAATGTGGAAATTAAAAGCTTATAGTGTAGGGGGTAACACACTGGCATTGATAGAAGATTGAACAAGAACAAAGAACAAAGAACAGTACAGCAAAGGAACAGGCCATTCGGCCCTCCAAGCCTGCGCCGATCTTGATGCCTGCCGAAACTAACACCTTCTGCACTTACGAGGCCCATATCCCTCTATTCCCTTCCTCGTCATATATTTGTCAAGATGTCTCTTCATCGTCGTTATCGTATCTGCTTCCACCACCTCCACCGGCAGCAAGTTCCTGGCACTCACCACCCTCTGTGTAAAAAACTTGCCTCGCACATCCACTCTAAACGTTGCCCCTCGCACTTTAAACCTACGTCCCCGAGCAACTGACTCTTTCACCCTGGGAAAAAGCTTCTGACTATCCACTCTGTCCATGCCGCTCATAACTTTGTAAACCTCTATCATGTCGCCCCTCCACTTTCGTCGTTCCAGTGAAAACAATTTGAGTTTTTCCAACCTCTCCTCATAGCTAATGCCCTTCAGACCAGGCAACATCCTGGTAGACCTCCTCTGTACCCTGTCCAAAGCCTCCACGTCCTTCGGGTAGTGTGGCGACCAGAATTGCACACAATATTCTAAGTGTGGCCTAAATAAGGTTCTGGAAAGCTGCAACATGACTTGCCAATTTTTATACTCTGTGCCCCGACCGATGAAGGCAAGCATGCCGTATGCCTTCTTGACTAGCTTATCCACCTGCGTTGCCACTTTCAGTGACCAGTCGACCTGTACGCCCAGATCTCTCTGCCTATCAATACTCCTAAGGGTTCTGCCATTTGCTGAATACCTCCCACCTGCATTAGACCTTCCAAAATGCATTACCTCACATTTGTTTGGATTAAACTCCATGTACCATTTCTCTGCCCAAGTCTCCAACCGATCCATATCCTGCTGTATCCTCTGACAATCATCATCATTATCTGCAACTCCACCAACCTTTGTGTCATCTGCAAACTTACTAATCATACCAGCTACATTTTCCTCCAAGTCATCTATATATACTACGAACAGCAAAGGTCCCAGCACTGATCCCTGCGGAACACCACTTGTCACATCTCTCCATTCAAAAAAACACCCATCCACTGTTACCCTCTGTCTTCTGTGACTAAGCCAGTTCTGTATCCATCTTGCCAGCTCACCTCTGATCCCGTGTGACTTCACCTTCTGCACCAGTCTGCCATGCGGGACCTTGTCAAAGGCTTTACTAAAGTCCATATAGACAACATCCACCGTCCTTCCCTCATCAATTATCTTCGTCATTTTCTCAAAAAACTCAATCAAATTAGTAAGACACGACCTCCCCTTCACAAAACCATGCTGTCTCTCGCTAATAAGTTCGTTTGTTTCCAAATGGGAGTAAATCCTGTCCCAAAGAATCCTCTCTAATAGTTTCCCTACCACTGACATAAGGCTCACCAGCCTATAATTTCCTGGATTATCCTTACCCCTCTTCTTAAAAAAAGGAACAGCATTGACTATTCTTCAGCCCTTTGGGACCTCCCCTGTTGCCAGTGAGGATGCAAAGATTTCTGTCAAGGCCCCAGCAATTTCTTCCCTTGCCTCCCTCAGTATTCTAGGGTAGATCCCATCAGGCCCTGGGGACTTATCTACCTTAA
Organism: Heterodontus francisci; assembly: GCF_036365525.1. Lineage (NCBI taxonomy): Eukaryota > Metazoa > Chordata > Chondrichthyes > Heterodontiformes > Heterodontidae > Heterodontus > Heterodontus francisci. The sequence continues at coordinate 130,773 of NW_027141390.1, forward strand.
TACTTTGCAAGACACCCAACACCTCCTCCTTTTTGATAATGAGATGACTGAGACTATCTGCACTCCCTTCCCTCAGTTGATCATCCACTCCTTCTCCTTGGTGAATACTGATACAAAGTACTCATTTCGCACCTCACCCACTTCCTCTGGCTCCACGCAAAGATTCCCATCTTAGTCATTGAGTTGGCCAACCCTTTCCCTGGTTACCCTCTTGCTCATTATATATGTATAAAAAGCCTTGGGATTTTCCTTAATCCTTTTCACCAATTACTTTTCATGACCCTTTTAGCCCTCCTAACTCCTTGCTTGAGTTCCTTCCTACTATCCTGATATTCCTCAAGTGCTTCAGCTGTTCCTTGCCTTCCAGCCCTTTCAAATGCTTCATTTTTCTTTTTGACTAGGCTCACAATATCCCGTGTTATCCAAGCTTCCCAAAACCTGTCAAACTTGCCTTATTTCCTTACAGGAACATGCTGGTCCTGTATCCTAATCAACTGACGCTTGAAAGGCTCCCACATGTCAGATGTTGATTTACCCTCAAACAGCCGCCCCCAATCTAAATTCTTCAGTTCCTGCCTAATATTGTTATAATTAGCCTTCCCCCAATTTAGCACCTTCACCCGAGGACTACTCTTATCCTTATCCACATGTACCTTAAAACTTATGGAATTATGGTCACTGCTCCCGAAATGATCCCCCACTGAAACCTCGACCACCTGGCAGGGCTCATTCCCCAATACCAGGTCCAGAATGGCCCCATCCCTGGTTGGACTATCTACATACTGTTTCAAGAAGCCTTCCTGGATGCTCCTCACAAATTCTGCCCCATACAAGCCCCTAGCACTAAGTGAGTCCCAGTCAATATTGGGGAAGTTAAAGTCACCCACCACTACAACCATGTTACCATTACATCTTTCCAAAATCTGTCCACATATCTGCTTCTCGACCTCCCGCTGGCTGTTGGAAGGCCTGTAGTAAACCCCCAACATCGTGACTGCACCCTTCCTATTCCTGAGCTCCACCCATATTGCCTCGCTGCATGACCCCTCTGAGGTGTCCTCCCACAGTACAGCTGTGATATTCTCCTTAACCAGTAATGCAACTCCCCCACCCCTTTTACATCCCCCTCAATCCCGCCTGAAGCTTCTTAAGCCTGGAACATTTAGCTGCCAATCCTGCCCCACCCTTAACCAAGTCTCTGTAACAGCAACAACATCATATTTCCAAGTACTAGTCTTAACTCTAATTTCATCCGCCTTACCTGTTATACTTCTCCCGTTGAAACAAATGCACTTCAGACCACCAGTCCCGCTGTGCACAGTCACATCTCCCTGACTGCTCTTCCTCTAAGTCCTACTGGCCTTATTTACTATGTCCTCCTCATTTACTTCACTAGCTGTCCTGCTGCTCTGGTTCCAACCTGCCTGCCACACTAGTTTAGACCCTCCCGAATGACGCTAGCAAATCTTGCAGCCAGGATATTTGTGCCCCTCCAGTTTAGATGCAACCCGTCCTTCTTGTACTGGTCCCATCTGTCCCTGAAGAGAGCCCAATGGTGCAGATATCTGAAACCCTCCCTTCTACACCAGCTGCTCAGCCACGTGTTTAGCTGCACTATCTTCCTATTTCTAGCCTCACTGGCACTTGGCACAGGGAGTAATCCAGAGATTACAACACTAGAGGTCCTGTTTTTTAACTTACTACCTCACTCCCTAAACTCCCACTGCAGGACTCATCACTCTTCCTGCCTATGTCGTTGGTACCGATGTGTACCACAACCTCTGGGTGTTCACCCTCCCCCTTCAGAATACCCCCTATCTGTTCAGATACATCCTTGACCCTGGCATCAGGGAGGAAACTTACCATCCTGGAGTCTCTTTCACGTCCACAGAAGCGCCTATCTGTGCCCCTGACTATAGAGTCCCCTATAACTATTGCTCTTCTGTGCTTTGTCTCTCCCTGCTGAACAACAGTGCCAGCCGTGGTGCCACTGCTCTGGCTGCTGCTGTTTTCGCCTGATAGGCCATCCCCCTCAACAGTATCCAAAACGGTATACCTGTAAGAGAGGGGGATAGCCACAGGGGAATCCTGCACTGACTGCCTGCCCCTGCTGACGGTCACCCATCTATCTGCCTGCACCTTGGGTGTAACCACTTCTCTAAAACTCCTGTCTATGACGCTTTCAGCCACCTGCATGCTCCTAACTGCATCCAGTTGCCGCTCCAACCGATCCATGCATCTGTGAGGAGCTGCAACTGGGTCCACTTCCTGCAGATGTCGTCGCCCGGAACGCTGGAAGCGTCACGGACTTCCCACATCTCACAGGTGAAGCACTTCCCCCCTCTAACTGACATTTCTATCACTAATGAGTTAATTGATGTAAAATAAATAAATACTTATTAAATCCTTACTAAATTATGATACACTTCACTATGTGGTCCCTGGTGCTAAATTTCTAACAATAAATATTAAATGCTGTCTAAATACAGTAATCTCTTCCCTCTGGTTTAGTTACTCTACTTATTCATGAGTTAATCAGTGTTTTAATCAATTTTTATTAGTTTCATTTTCAAATTCGGTGCAGATTCCCTACCAGCCAATCAGGTCACAGCTTTCCTGTGACTTCACTTTTTCAGTTTTTTATTCCCACCCGAGCGAACGTACTCTGTGAATCCAACGACATGGATCTCCGCCCTCCGATTCTGCTCCGCGAATCCCCGAGATAAGTTTTTTTATATACTCACCGCTCTGGAACTCCGCCCTCCGAGTCTGCTCCGCCAATCCCCGAGATACGTTTTTTAATACACTCACCGCTCCGGAACTCCGCCCTCCGAGTCTGCTCCGAGAATCCCCGAGACAGGTTTTTTTATATTCTCACCGCTCCGGAACTCCGCCCTGCGAGTCTGCTCCGAGAATGCCCGACATAAGTTTTTTTATATACTCACTGCTCCGGAACTCTGCCCTCCGAGTCCTGCTAGCAAACAGGAAACAAAGTAGGCAAAAATGGGTCATGTTCTGGTTGGCAAGATGTAACGAGTGGTGTGCCACAGGGATCTGTGCTGGGGCCTCAACTTTTTACAATTTATAAATGATTTGGATGAAGGGACCGAAGGTATGGTTTCTAAATTTGCTGATGACACAAAGATAGATAGGGAAGTAAGTTGTGAAGAGGACTGAAGGAGGCTACAAAGGAATATAGATATGTAAAGTGGGTGGGCAAATGGAGTACAATGTGGGAAAGTGGGAAATTGTTCATTTTGACAGAAAGAGTGAAAAGAAGCATATTATCTAAATGGAGAGAGATTGCAGAGCTCTGAGATGCAGAGGGATCTGGGTGTCCTAGTGCACGGATCGCGCAAGGCTAGTATGCACACACAGCAATTCCTTCAGAAAGCTAATGCAATGTTGTTGATTGTGAGGGGAACTGAATAAAAAAGTAAGGAGATTATGCTTCAGCTATACAGGGCATTGGTGAGATCACAACTGGAGGACTGTGTACAATATTGGTCACCTTATGTAAGGAAGGATGCAAATGCATTAGAATCAGTTCAGGAAAGGTTTACTAGACTAATACCTGAAATGGGTGGATTGTCTTATGAAGAAAGAATGGGCAGGCTAGGCTTGTATCCGCTGCAGTATAGAAGAGTATGAGGCGACTTGATTGAAACATTTATGATCCTGAGGGATCTTGACAGGGTGGATGTGGAAAGGATGTTTCCTCTTGTGAGAGAATCTAGAATTCGGGGTTACTATTTAACAATAAGGGGTCGCCCTTTTAAAACAGGAAAGAGGAGAATTGCTTTCTCTCAGAGGGTCGTGGGTCTTTGGAACTCTCTTCCTCAAAAGGAAGTGGAAGCAGGATCTTTCAATATTTTTTAAGGCAGAGGTAGATAGATTCTTGATAAGAAAGAGGCTGAAAGGATATCGGGGTAAGTGGGATTGTGGAGTCGAGTTTGCAGTCAGATTAGCCATGATCTTATTGAATGGCAGAGAAGGCTCGAGGGGCCGAGTGGCCTACTCCTGCTCTTAATTCGTATGTTCATATGTTCGTATGCTCTGGCTTCAGAAGGTACTGGCTTCGAATGTGGACATTTTAGTGTTCTAGCAGTGAAAGCCACATTAAAATCTGCAATGAAATGATTTCTTTTTCTCAGAGTCAATTGTTTTTACCACTTCTCTGGCCACAGGAGAGGTGCCAGAGGACTGGCGAATAGTGAATGTGTTACCATTATTCAAGAAGCAGGGATAAATCATGTAATTACAGGCCAGTGAGTCTAACATTATTGGTAGGGAAACTACTGGAGAAAAAATCTGACAGACAGGATTAATCTCCACATGAAGAGGCAGGGATTAATCAGGGATAGTCAGGCTTTGTCAGAGGGAGATCATATCTCAAAATTTGACTGAATCTTTCAAGGAGGTGACCAGATGTGTAGATGAGGATTTTTGATAAGGTCCCGCATGGGACTCGGGTTAAGAAGTACTTAAGAAGTCCCAGAGTACTTAAGGAAGTGGCCCTAGAAATAGTGAATGCATTGGTGGTCATCTTTCAAGATTCTATAGACTCTGAAGCAGTTCCTACAGATTGGAGGATAGATAATGTAACCCCACTATTTTAAAAAGGGAGGTAGAGAGAAAACATGGAATTATATACCAGGCAGCCTGACGTTGGTAGTTTGGAAAATTCTATAGCACATTCTCAAAGTTTTTATAGTACAGCACTTTCAGAACAGTGGTAGAATCGGACAGAGGCAGCACGGATTTACGAAAGGGAAATCATGCTTGACATATTTACTAGAATTCTTCGAGGATATAACTGGTAGAGTTGATGAGAGGGAGACATTGGATATGGTTTATTTGGACGTTCAGAAGGCTTTCGACAAAGTCCCACATAAGAGTGCAGCGTCTAAAATTAAAGCACATGGGATTGGAGGTAGTGTATTGCGATGGATAGAAAATTGGTTGTCAGACAGGAAACAATGAGTAGGAATAAACGGGTCTCTTTCTGAATGACAGGCAGTGACTAGTTGGGTACCGCAGGGATTGGTGCTGGGAAGCCTGCTATTCACAAGATATATTGATGATTTAGATGAGGGAACTAAATGCAATATGTACAAATTTGCAGATGCCACACAACTAAGTGGGAGGATGAGTTGTGAGGAGGATGCAGAGTGGCTTCAGGGTGATTTGGAAAAGTTGAGTGAGTGGGCAAATGCATGGCAGATGCAGTATAATATGGATAAATGTGAGGTTATCCACTTCGGTAACAAAAACAGGAAAGCAGATTATTATCTGAACGGCTATAAACTGAGAGAGGGGAATATGGAACGGCTAGATACTGAGAGAGGGGAATATGTAACGAGACCTGGGTGTTACCGTACATCAGTCGCTGAAGGTAAGCTTTTAGGTGCAACAGGCGGTAAAAAAGGCAAATGGTATGTTGGCCTTCATAGCGAGAGGATTCGAGTACAGAGCCTCGGTGAGGCCACACCTGGAATATTGTGTGAAATGTTGTTCTCCTTGTCTGAGGAAGGATGTTCTTGCTATCGACGGAATGCAGCGGAGGTTTACCAGACTGATCCCTGGGATGGTGGGTCTAACGTCTGAGAAGTGATTGAGTCAGTTAGGATTTAACAAGAGTTCAGAAGAGTGAGGGGGAATCTCATAGAAACCTATAAATTTTGAAAAGGACTTGAAAGGGTAGATGCAGGACGGATGCTCCCGATGGTGGGGGAGTCCAGAAGCAGGGATCATAGACTAAAGATACGGGGTTATCCATTCAGGACTGAGATGAGGAGACATGTCATCACCCAGAGAGTGGTGAGCCAGTGGAATTCGCTACCACAGAAAGCGGTTGAGGCCAAAACATTGTATGTTTTCAAGAAGGAGTCAGATATAGCTTATGGGTTGAAAAGGATCAAAGGATGTGGGGGGGGGGGCGGTGGGGAGAGGCGGGAACAGGTTACTGAGTTGGATGATCAGCCATGATCATAATGAATGGAGGAGCAGGCTCAAAATGCCGAATGGCCTGTTCCTGCTCCCATTTTCTATGTTTCTAAGGTAGGAGCCCATGGGATCCAGCTCAATTTGGCAAATTGGATCCAAAATTGGCTTATTAGCATGAGGCAGAGGGTAATGGTCGAGGGTTGTTTTTGTGATTGGAAGCCTTTGACCAGCGGTGTACCCCAGGGATCGGTGCTGGGACCATTCCTGTTTGTAGTATACATCTATAATTTAGACGTGAATGTAGAAGTTCTGATCAGTAAGTTCACAGATGACACAAAAATTGGTGGTGTCATAAATAGTGAGGAGGAAAGCCTTAGATTACAGGACAATATAGATGGGGTGGTAAGATGGGCAGAGAAGCGGCAAATGGAATTTAATACTGAGAAATGTGACGTGATGCATTTTAGGAGGACTACCAAGGCAAGGGAATATACAATGGATGGTCGCACGCTGGGAAGTACAGAATGTCAAAGGGATATTTGTGGACTTGTCCATAGATCACCGAAGGCAGCAGCTCAGGTGGTTTGGAAGGCATATGAAATGCTTGCCTTTATTAGCTGAGGCATAGAATATAAGAGTGGGGAGGTTATGATGGAGCTGTTCAAAACGCTAGTCAGGCCACAGCTGGAGTACTGTGTATAGTTCTGGGCACCACACGATAAGAAGGATGTGATTGCACTGGAGAGGGTGCAGAGGAGATTCTCCAGGATGTTGCATAGGCTGGAGTATTTCAGCTATGAAGAGAGACAGGATAGGCTCCGGTTGTTTTCCTTAGAGCAGAGAAGGCTGGGGGCGGTGGGGGGGGGGGGGGGGGGTGGCGGTAGGGGGACATGATTGAGGTATACAAAATTATGAGGGACATTGATAAGGTAGATAGGAAGAAACGTTTTTCCCATAGCGGCGGTGTCAGTAACCCGGAGAGTTGATTTAAGCTAAGGGCCACGAGGTTTAGAGGGGATTTGAGGAAAAGGAAATCACCCAGAGGGTGGTTGGAATCTGGAATACACTGTCGGAAGCGGTGGTAGATGCAGGAACACTCACAAAATTGAAGAAGTATTTAGATGAGCACTTGAAACGCCATAGATTGCAAGGTTATGGGCGAAGTGATGGAAAATGGGATTAGAATGGATAGGCTTGATAACCGACACAGACACAGTGGGCCAGAGGGACTGTTTCTGTGCTGTTTAACTCGGTGACTCTGACACTTCCAATTTCTCGTTTGTCATTGGTTACGATCTCTAGAACCTCCACATTTCTGTTACAGCCATTTGAGACTTATATCCACCGAAATTTACAAGAGTCAGAGGCGAATTGATTGAAACACATATGATCCTGAGGGGTCTTGACAGGGTGGATGTGGAAAGGATGTTTCTCGTCCTGGGAGTATCTAGAAATAAGGGTCACTATTTAAAAATAATGGGTCGCCCATTTAAAATAGAGTTGAGGAGAATATTTTGAGTCTTTGGAATTCTCTCCCTCAAAAGGCAGTGAAAGCAGAGTATTTAAATATTTGTAAGGCAGAGGTAGATAGATTCTTGATAAGCAAGGGATTGAATGGTTATCGGGGATCGGTGGGAATGTGGAGTCGAGGTTACAATCAGATTAGTCATGATCTTATTGAATGTCCGAGTGTCCTACTCCTGCTCCTAATTCGTATGTTCATTTATTCGTATACTCTCGCTTCAGAAGGTACTGTCTTCGAATGAGGACATTTTTGTGCTCTAGCAGTGAAAACCACAATAAAATCTGCATTGAAATTTTAATTTTTTATTCTCCGGATCAATTATTTTTACCACTGCTAATTTCTCGTTTGTCATTGCGTTACAATCCCTGGAACCTCCACATTTCTGATATAGCCAGGTGAGGAGTGGTCACAGGCGATCTTCTTGTCCTATCTTTTATTTGATCACAACTAGGTTTATTCCATTTTAGCAGTGGACATGCTGACCACATCAGTGCGTTTTCTTACCTTTTACCTTTATTGTGATCGTGAAAGAACCAATCAGACAGGTTTTCTCATGTTTAAACAAGAGTTGAGTTTATTATACTTAACAATCTAAACTGGATCTGAATAAATTCGCAAAAATAAACGCGACACATACACGCACCCATTCGCACGAAAATCTCACACAAATAAATTACAAAGTGAGAAATAAATTTATGTTGGATAGAGTCCAGAATAAATAAATAAAAGTTCTGTGTGGTTGGATAATTCTGTTGTCTGTACTTTCCCCACCCTTAGTTATGAGTTTCATATCATTTGCGAGAGTTGAAATTGTTTTATTTTTACATAAACGTCTCTCTCACTAATATATCTATTGATTTGTCAGGAGCTGCACTGTTTCCAAAATGCGACCTCTAAGAAACAGCCTTTTATACTCCCCTCCCCCAGTCTGAACAGTGTCTGTTCACCACTTCTGTCTGCTTTCTGTCCCTGAGTCAGTGTCATATCCACACTATCACTGTCACATTAATCCATATGTTCCACTTTTCATAACAAGTGTATGAAATGTCATTTGATCACAAGCCTTTTGAAAGTTCACATACATAACACGAACTACGCTATCCTCAGCAACACTCACAGTTAAGTCATCAATGAACTTGATCAAGATTGTCAGACGCGATTTTGCATTAACCTGTTGTGCTGGTTGTCATTTATTATCCCATGTTACCCAATAAAGATATATTTTTGTGCTCGGTTACGGCCTCTGGAAATTTCCAACCATCGACTTTAGAGGTTACTGGGTTGAGCTAATGTCTCCTTTTGTAAACAGGGTGTAACATTTACAACCCTCCAGTCCTTTAATAACACTTCCATATCCAAGGAGGATTGGAAGCTTCTGGCCATTGCCTCTGCTATTTCTACCACTCCTTCCCTCAACAACCCTCATATATCTCGTGTAGACCGGGTCCAATTTATTGTGGTACTAAAACGCATTGTTTTGTGAAGGGAAGGTCGTGTCTTACTAATTTGATTGAGTTTTTTGAGGAAGTGACGAAGATGATTGATGAAGGAAGGGCAGTGGATGTTTTATATGTGGACTTTAGTAAAGCCTTTGACAAGGTCCCGCATGGCAGACTGGGACAAAAGGTGAAGTTACATGGGATCAAATGTGAGCTGGCAAGATGGATACAGAACTGGCTCGGTCACAGAAGACAGAGGGTTTCAGTGGATGGGTGTTTTTCTGAATGGAGGAATGTGACTAGTGGTGCTCCGCAGGGGTCAGTGCTGGGACCTTTTCTGTTTGTAGTATATATAAATGATTTGGAGGAAAATGTAGCTGATCTGATTAGTAAATTTGCAGATGACACAAAGGTTTGTGGAGTTGCGGATAATGATGAGGATTGTCAGAGGATACAGCAGGATATAGATCGGTTGGAGACTTGGGCGAAGAAATGGTACATGGAGTTCAATCCAGACAAATGTGAGGTAATGCATTTTGGAAGGTCTAATCCAGGAGGGAGGTATACAGCAAATGGCAGTACCCTTAGGAATTTTGACAGGCAGAGAGATCTAGGGGTACAGGTCCACAGGTCACTGAAAGTGGCAACGCAGGTGGATAATATAGTCAAACAGGCATACGGCATGCTTGCCTTCATCGGTCGGGGCAGAGAGTATAAAAATTGGCAAGTCATGTTGCAGCTGTACAGAACCTTAGTTAGGCCACACTTAGAATATTGTGTGCAATTCTGGTCGCCACACTATCAGAAGGATGTGGAGGCTTTGGTGAGGGGACAGAGGAGGTTCACCAGGATGTTGCCCGGTGTGGAGGGCATGAGCTATGAGGAGAGGTTGGAAAAACTCGGATTGTTTTCACTGGAATGACAGAGGTGGAGGGGCGACATGATAGAGGTTTACAAAGTTATGAGCGGCATGGACAGAGTGGATAGACAGAAGCTTTTACCCTGGGTGGAAGAGTCAGTTACTAGGGGACATAGGTTTAAGGTGCGAGGGGCAAAGTTTAGAGGGGATGTGCGAGGCACTTTTTTTATGTAGAGGGTGGTGAGTGCCTGGAACTTGCTGCCAGGGGAGGCAGTGGAAGCAGATACGATAGCGACGTATAAGAGACACCTTGACAAATACATGAATAGGAAGGGAATAGAGGGATAAGGGCCCAGAAGTGCAGAAGGTGTTAGTTTAGGCAGGCATCAAGATCGGCGCAGGCTTGGCAGGCCGAATGCCCTGTTCCTGTGCTGAACTGTTCTTTATTCTTTGTTCTTTGTCTTTGCAACTTGGTCTGTACATGTCCCGTGACCGCCTGTATTAGTCACTTTCAGCTGAACATGCATTCAGCAGCACGAGGAACCCCCTCTAGTGATATTTAAAAGGGCCAGGCATCCAATTTACGGGCGAGGGGCTTTTGACTTACATCTGCGATTATAAAGTTAGTGGAGGTGCTGTGGATGTTTTTTCTGGAGGTTGTGTTGTGAGCTGCTGCCGACATATCGAAAGGAAAGAGGATTTGGTGGTCCAACACTAAACGAGGTATGGGGACTCTAGTTACAGTGTCTCTGGGTCTCTAACGTGACCAACAAATGGAGCACAGGTTGCTGAGAGGGGATGCTCTGTAAAGAGGGAGGAGGAGGGGGCTCTGCCCTAACCACCCCGGGTTTTCCAAGAGCACTGTTTCTACCTATACCTATCCCAGGAGCATTGTGTGAGGTGTCTCTCATTCAATAAGGAGGTGATCACAGAGCTGTGTCACCTCCTGTAACATGACCTAAAGCCTCACATCAGGGTGATGACGGAGCAGTCTGCGACGGTTAAGTTCACAGTTTCATTGAACTTCTATGGATCTGGATCTTTCCAGGCAGGAGCGGGTGACGTCTCCATTACCTCTCTTTAGGTTGTCGATTGGTGTATCTATTGTGTGACAGAGGCCGGGTGAGGTGAATTATACTGTCTGCTCCCTCAGCAGGGAGAAGTAGGATGAGAGATCCCGTGGCTTTGTCAGGACAGCGGGATTCCTGATGGTGTAAGTGGCTCTGCGGGGCCCCCATATTAACGGATAGAGGTACAGGAACTGGAAGAACTCTCACTCCATTAATGTACAAGTTGGTGTGTGAGCATGCCCAGTACATCATGTTGGTGTATGTCCACTATCCTGGCAGCAGCCACCATACCTTCATTCTGAAGTAGTCAGCCATTCCCAACGTCTTCAGGCCTTCAAGGAGAATCAGAATGTGGCTCCTCAGAGACAATTAGTACCCTCCGCCCCATATATGGCTCAAGATTCCACACCCCAAACCCCACCTTCCAATTCCAGCCAGCAAGAACATGGTGGAACAGATCCACGGTGTGATGAAGCAATGTTTCCGATGTCTGAACCGCTCGGACAGAGCCCTCCAGTACTCACTGGAGCAGGTGTCCAAGTTCATGGTGTTCTGCTGCACCCTTCATATCATCACCATCATGAGGACACTGGGATTGTCACCAGGAATCCGGAGGTTACCTCAGGAAGAAGAGGAGGAGGAGGCAGTGAGGATATTTCCTGGATGCCTTCCAGCCAGTCTTGCCTAGTGCTTCTATACATTGCTACCCCAGTGGCTGCAGCATTTGTTATTCATTCATGTGATGTGGGCGTCGCTGCCTAAGCCAGTATCTGTTGCCCATTCCTAGTTACCCTTGAGAAGGTGGTGGTGAGCTGCCTTCTGAACCGCTGCAGTCCATGTGGGGTAGGTATACCCACAGTGCTGTTAGGAAGGGAGTTCCAGGAATTTGACCCAGCGACAGTGAAGGAACGGCGATATAGTTCCAAGTCAGGATGGTGTGTGACTTGAAGGGGAACGTGCAGCTTTTGGTGTTCCCATGCATTTGCTGCACTTGTCCTTCCAAGTGGTAGAGGTCGGGGATTTGGAAGGTGCTGTCTGAGGAGGCTTGATGAGTTGTTGCTGGACATAGTGTAGGTTGTACACACTGCTCTCACTCTGACTAGTGCTGGAGTCACGGAGTCATTTATGGTACAGATTGAGACCATGCTGGCTCTCTGCAGAATAATCCAGTCAGTCCCATTCCCCCATTCAATCCCCGTGTTTCAGCAAGTTTCTTTCCTTCAACTGTACATCTGGTTTCTTCTGGAAATCATTGTTCGTCTCCACTTCCACCACCATTGTGGGTAGTGAGTTACAGATCCTTACCACTCGCTGTGTAAAACAAAAAAGTTTTTCCTCATATTCTCCCTGAATTTCTTGCCAAAACGTTCAATCAATGTCCCTAGTCCTTGTACTATTAGTTAATAGGGACAGTTTTCCTTGTCTAACTTATCTAAGCCTGTCATAATCTCATACACCTCGATAAAATCTCCACTCAATCTCTTTTGTTCGAAGGCAAACAAAGGCACATTTTCTAAACTAACTTTGTATCTAACCTACGCTCCCCCTCTCAAGGACACTCACACCCTTCCCCACGTGTGGTGACCAGAACTGGACAGTATATTCCAGTTGGAGCCTAACCAATGTTCTGTCAATGTTCAGCATACGTCCCTGCTTTTGTCCTCAATGCCTCTGTTTTAAACCCAAATCCCATATACTTTGCTGACCATTCTCAATATGTCCTGTTACCTTCACAGATCAATCCACCGGCAGGTTTATCTGCTCATGCACACTCTTTAGAACTGTACTATTAGACTATGTAACCTCCCTCTATTCCTACTGCCAAAATGCATCACCTCACACTCCTCTCTATTAAATTCCATCTGCCAGTTGTCTGCCCAGTCCGCTTGCGTGTCTGTGTCCTGTTGCAGGTGCTTCATATCATCCTGATTCTTTGCCCTCCTCCAAATTCTGTGTCATCGGAAATTTTGAGACTCCAGTCATGGAACCATGGCCGTCCTGCTTTCCATCCCACCACAATTCCTCACCCCAAACCTTACGATCTTTTTTTTATTCTTCCATGAATTTGTGTGTCACTGTCAAGAATAGCATTTGCTGCCCATCCCGATTTGCCTTTGAACTGAGTGGCTTGCTAGGCCATTTCAGAGGGCAGTTAAAAGTCAACGACATTGCTGTGGGTCTGGAGTCACATGTAGTCCAGACCAGGTAAGGACAGCAGATTTCCTTCCCTAAAGGACATTCGTGAAGCAGATGGTTTCATACTTTCCATTGATAACCCAAAACTGCCAGCTTCCCAGTCACAGGAGCTCCAGGAGACAGAGAGAGAGCAGCAGCACAGCACTGATGGTGAAGTCCCATCACTTGGTCTGATACTCACAGTCACCAGCTCAAATATTAACACTGCGTGTACCTTCGAGGCTGGTGTAGAGACGGAATCTGCACGTGGCGAGTCACAGTCTCATAGGATTGTTACAGCACAGAAGGAGGCCATTCGCCCTTTATGTCCATGTTGGATCTCTGTGAAAGTCACTCAGCTCCTCCCACTGCCCCTGCCTCTTCCCAAACACCTGCATTTTTTTTCAGATAATTATCCAATTACCTTTTGAAAATTACGTTTGAATTTGCCTCCACCACACTCTCAGGCAGGTCATTCCAGATTCTAACCACTCACTCATGTCACCTTTAGTTCTTCGACCAATCACCTTAAACCAGTGTCCTCTGGTCTTGATCCATCCGCCAATGGGAACAGTTTCTCCCTATCCACCCATTCCAGATCCCTTATAACTTTGAACACTTCTGTCAAATCTCCTCTTCACTTTTTCTTCAAGCAGAACAGCCCCAGCATCCCCAATCTATCCATAGAACAGAATTCCTCATTCCTGAATCTATTCCCATAAATCTTTGCTGCACTCTCTCTAATGCCCTCACAACCTTCCTGAACTGTGATGCCCAGGACTGGACACAATATTCCAGTTGAGACGGAGGCAGTGTTTTATAAAGCTTCATCAAAGCTTCCTTGCTATTGTACTCACTGTCTCTATTTATTAAACCCTGGATTCTGAATGCCTTACTGACTGCTTTCTCAACCTGCCTGCCACCTCCAACAATAGGATCATATAAAGCCCCCAGGTCTCTCTGCTCCTGCATACCCTTTTGAATTGTATCCTTTATTTTCTATTGCTTCTTTGCGGTCTTGCCGCCAAAATGAATCACTTCACATGTATCGACATTAAATTTCATTTGCCACGTGTCCTCCCATTCCACCTGCCTATCTCTGTCCTCTTGAAGTCCATCACTGTCCTCCTCTTTGTTCACAATAATGCCAAGTATTCTGTCGCCTGCAAATTTTGAAATTGTGCCCTGTAGATCAAAGTACAGGTCATTAATATAGATCAAGAAAAACAGTGGCCCTATCACCGACCCCTGGGGAACCCCACTATAAACCTTCCTCCAATCTGAGAAATAACTGTTCATCACTACTCTCTGGTTCCTGTTACTCAGGCTGTTAATCTCACTTAGATCAGTTAGACAAGGAAAGACTGTTCCGATTAACAAATGATACAAAGACTAGGGGATACAAATTGAAGGTATTGGTCTGAACATGAAGGGCGATTGTGAGGAAAAACCTTTTTACACAGTTGGTATTAATCACCTGGATCTCGCTGCCCACAAGGGTGGTGGATGAGGAGACAAAAAAAATGACTTCACGAGGAAATTGGTTTGCCATCTGAGTGAAATAGACTTGCAGAGATACGGGGATCATGCGGGGGGTGCAGGGATGGTGGGGGGCGGGAGGGGGTGGCACACAATCGACAGTTCCGTGGAGAGTTAGCATGGACACGATTAGCCGAATGGCCTCCTTCTGTGCTCTAAATAACTCAAAGACTTTATGACTCTATCAATGTCTACAACTTGCAGGTCATCCCAGACAGCAGGATGAGGGGAGGTGGGAGTTAAGAAGGGACATAAGACAGGAGCATAGCATCATCCTGAATGCTCTCGGTGATGCCGGATGCTACGGGCTCTGTCACAACTGGTCCTATGATATGGAGAACCATCTCCTCCCTCAGGCTCGGGGATATAGGTATGCCAGGCCCCTTGTCTGTTCACTGCTGATCCCTGTGATTAGGGGCCGCCTTCTCCTGTAAGAGAGAGGGCAGAATGTCAGTAATTGTGTTGCACTGTGCTTGGGTGATGTGCCTACCATAGCTGAATAGCTGGAGGATGTGGAGGCAGTGAGAGGTGGGTGTGAGGCTGGCATCAGTGGAAGGTGTGTGAGGGTGAGGTGGAGTATGTGAATGCTGAGTGTGAGTACTGAGTTTAGGGACAGCTGATGGGTGAGTGATGGGGGTGTGGTACTTTGAGCATTGTGAGAGGTTGGTGGTGTTGGGGGTAGGAGGTGTCATGTGGTGATGAATTCACTGACATTGACCACCCGTGTGAGCTCATTAAACTTCTTCTGGCTCTGGTTCAGGTCCTCGGGGCCAGACCTCTTGCATTGACCTCCCTGGCCACTGTTCCCATTCCCTGAGGATAGCGTTCCTTGAGGGTCTCCACCCCACCCCACTGAAACATGGGCACTCTTCTCCTGTCACCCTCCATGACTAAGGCCTCTAGCACCACATCCATGAACCGCAGAGCCATCTCTCTGTCCTAGTGTTCCATTTACCTTGTCTCCAATTGCAGAAATCACAGTCAGCAACAGCAGCCTACTGTGAATCTATGCAGCTTCTCTTTAAGAGGGACAGACTGCCTTTAAGAGCTGAATCCTGGCTGAAACACATGCCAGCCTCACATTCAGTTAGGTTCCTGTTAAATGTGCAGACAGTGAGCAGGGTAGTTCACCCTGAGGGTCACGTAGAATTCATGGAAATAAGGAGGCAGCATGAAGTTTGTGTGTCACCTGCCTCAACAGGAACGGGCATGGGAAGATCACGAATCACAATCCCTACTCCCGAAAGCGGGTGCAAAGTTTTCTTTCACTCTGTCTCTATTTCCCTTTCCCCTTTTCACCCTCCCTCTCACTCTCTCTCTCCCTTTCGCTTCATTCTCTTTCTGTTACTCTCAGAATCAGAGATTATGTAGCACAGAAGGAGGCTATTCGCCCCATTGTGTCAGTGCTGTCTCTGTGAGAGATGTGTTTAATTAGTTCCTCTCCCATCCTCTTTCCACAGACTCCCGTTTATTTTTTCTTTTCGTGTATTTGTTAAATTCCTTTCTGAAAAATTATTGAATCTGCTTCCACCATGTTTTCAGGCAGTGAATTCCAGATCCCAACAAGTTGCTGTGGAAGAAATTTCTCCTCATTTCACCTCTGCTTCTTTGTCAATTACCTTCAATCTGTGTCTTCTTAACACTGAACTTTCTGACACTGGAAACAGTTTCACATTAAATACTCTATCAAAACCCCTCATGATTTAGAATTCTATATTAAATCTCCTCTTACCCTTCACTGCTCCAAAGAGAATAATCCCAGCTTTTCCAATCTCTCCACAAAACTGAATTCCCAGATCCCTGGTACCATTCCAGTAAATCACCTCTGTATCTTCACTAAGTCCTTGACATCCTTATCAAAGTATGGTGATCAGGATTAGACACAATTCTCCAGCTGGGACCTAACCAATGATGTATAAAGATCAGCATTTCCTCCTGAATTTTATTACTCTGTATCTCTCTCTCTAACACCGAGGACACTACATGTTACCTTCAATGATCTATGTGTGTACACCCCCAGTCTCTCTAATCCTCCACCCACTTTATAATGGTACCATTTAGTTTATATTGTTTCTCCTCATACTTCCTACCCAAATGTCTCACTTCACATTTCACTGTGTTAAATTATATCTGTCATGTTCCTGCCCATTTCACCAGTCAGTTTCTGTCTTCCTGAAGTCTGTTACTATCCTTCTCACTGTTTATTAACATTTCTGCGCTTATGTCCATCTGAAAACGTTGACATTATCCCCCCTGTACACAACCCAACGGCAATAACATACAGCAACAGTGATCCCGACTGTGACCCTGGGGAACCCCACTGTGTACTTCCCTCCAGACTGAACAATTACCATTCTCCACTACTCTATGCTTTCTGTCACTTAGATAATTTCCTGCATGCTGGCATTGATTTTTTAAAAAAGCTGCATTTATATAGTGCCTTTCATGGCCATCAGACGGCACAAAGCACCTAACACACAATGAGAACTTCTTAAAGCGTTGTCACTCTTGTAATGTGGGAAACAGGAAGACAATTTCTGCACTGTAAGATCCCACAAGTAGCAATGTGATGATGATCAGATCTGTTTTTGTGATGTTGATTGAATGGTAAATCTTGACCAGGGCACTGGGGATAATTCCCCTCTGCTTCTTCGAAATAATCCAATGGGATCTTTAACTTCCACCTGAGAGTGCTTTTGCTTTTATTTTAGTGCTGTGGGGCGTTGGCTTAACTTTTTGTTCAAAGGACGGCACCTCTGACAGTGCAACACTCCCTCAGTACTGTACTGCAGTGTCAGCCTTGATCCTTGTGATCAAGTCCTGCAGTGACACTTGATCCTCGAATCTGAAAGGGGAGAGAGATACAAACTGAGCCACGGCTGATATTGGTCCTTTAATCCCATGTGTTTCCAATTCGGTAACACGGCTGTTGTGTGGTACTTCATCAAACAACTGTTGAAAGGATAGGAAAATTGTGAAAGTCCAGGTGGGAACCATCACAGAATGATAGAATAGCACAACCTGAATGATGTCATTCCTCCCATCAAATCCGTGCTGGCCCTTTCAAAGAGCAATCCAGTTACTCCCACTCCCTGACTCTTTCACTATATCCTAACATTTTTTCTGCATCAGATATTTATCCAATTCCCTTTTGGGATCTACTATTAAATCTGTATCCATCAGCCTATCAGACAGTGCATTCCAAATCCAAACCACTCAGAAGCAAAATCCTCATGTCTGCTTCTTTTACCAATCGCCTTAAATCTGCGTCTCTGATTACCGGTCCCTTGGACATTGGAAACAGTTTCTCTTTATTTAATTTATCTAAACCCTTCCTAATGTTAAACACCTCAATCAAATCTCCTCTGAAAGTTCTCTGCTCTGAGGAGAACAACCCCAGCTACATAACTGTAATCCCTCATGCCTGGACAAATTCTAGTAAAACAGTTCTGTACCCTCTCTGAAGGCTTCATGTCCTTCCTGAAGTGTGGTTCCCAGTATTCGACACAAGACTTCAGGTGCAGCTGAACTATTATTTTATATATGTTTTACATAATGTCCTTGCTTTTGTTCTTTTTGCCTCTATTTATAAACCCTGGGATCCCATATATTTATTAACTGTTTAGTTAACCTTTCCTGCCACCTTCAAAGATATGTGTTCAAGCACCCCAGGTGTCTCTGTTCTTTCACCACCTTTATAGTTGTACCATTTAACTTGTATTGTCCCTCTTCAAACATCCTTTCAAAATGTATTACCTCATACATCTGCAATGTCAATTAAATATTGAGAAGATTGAAGTCATTGTTTTCTATGTCTGCTCCAAACATTTCCTAGTTACACACGTCATTCCTCTCCTTTGTAAATGTTTGAGACTAACTTAAACTGTTCACATACTTGGTTACATCGTTCTCCTTGAGATGTCTTGAGATGAGCTTCCTACCAAATATTCACACCATCCTTGGTGGAGTTGCATTGCTGGTTAAAGAGGAAATGAACGCAATAGTGAGGCAGGATATTAGCTCTGACGATATCGAATCTGTATGGGTAGAGCTGAGAAACACTAAAGGGCAAAAAACGTTATTGGGGGTTGTATATAGACCCCCAGACTGTAGTGCTGAATTTGGGAATGGCATTGAACAGGAAACTGGAGACGCAACCGATAAAGGAACATCTGTAATTATGGGTTTCCTGACTCTGCATATAGATTGGGCAAATCAAATTGGTCACAATACATTGTGGAGGAATTCCTGGAGAATATACGGGATGGTTTTTAGGACCAATTCTTTGAGGAACCAGCCAGAGAACAGGCCATCCTGGACTGGTTATTGTGTAATAAAAGAGGAATAATTGACAATCCAGATGTGCGAGATCCCTTGGGGATGAGCGACCATAATATGATAGAATTCTTCATGACCTAGTTGATTCTGAGACTATGGTCGTGAATCTTAATAAAGTAAGCTACGAATGTATGAGGCATGAGTTATCGATGATACATTGGGAAATGTTACTTAAAGAGATGACCCTGGATAGGCAATGGCAAACATTCAAAGAGCGCATGAACGAACTGCAACAATTGTTAATCCTGTCTGGCACAAAAGTAAAACTAACAAGGTAGCCAAATCATGGCTTACAAGGAAAATTAGAGATATCATTAGATCCAAGGCAGAGGCATATAAATTTGCCAGGAAAAAACAACAGACCTGAAGATTGGGAGCAGTTTAAAATTCAGCAAAGGAGCACCAAGGAATTGATTGAGAAGGGGAAAATGGAGTACGAGTGTCAGCTTGTGGGGAACATAAAAACTGACTGTAAATGAATCTATAGGTATGTGAAGCGGAAAAGATTGGCGAAGACAAATGTAGGTCCGTTACAGTCAGAAACAGGGAAATTTATTATGGGAAACAAAGAAATGGCTGACCAACTAAATGCATACTTTGGTTCTGTCTTCACAAAGGAGGACACCAATATCATACCAGAAATGTTGGTGAATACAGGGTTTAGTGAGAGAGAGGAACTGAAAGAAATCAGTATTAGTAGAGAAATGATGTTGGGGAAGTTGATGGTATTGAATGCCGATAAATGCCAGGGCCTGGTAATCGACATCCCAGAGTACTTAAGGAAGTGGCCCGAGACATAGTGGATGTATTGGTGGTCATCATCCAAGATTCTATGGACTCTGGAACAGTTCCTACAGATTGGAAGGTAGCTAATGTTACCCCACTGTTAAAAAAGGAAGGTAGAGAGAAAGCAGGAAATTGTAGACCAGTCAGCCTGACATCGGTCGTGGGGGGAATCCTGGAGTCCATTATCAAAGATTTTTAGCAGGGCATTTGGAGAACCATGGTAGAATTGGACAGAGTCGGCACGGATTTATGAAAGGGAAATCATGTTTGATAAATCTACTAGAATTCTTCGAGGATGTAACTAGTAGAGTTGATGAGGGGGAGCCAGTGGATGTGGTTTAGTTGCATTTTTAGAAGGCTCTCGACAAAGTTTCACGTAAGGGATTAGCATGTAAAATTAAAGTGAACGAGACTGGGGGTAGTATATTGCGATGGATAGAAAATTGGTTGGAAGACAGGAAACAAAGCATTGGAACATACGGATCTTTTTCTGAATGGCAGGCAATGACTAGTGGGGTACCACAGGGATTGGAGCTAGGACACCAGCTATTCACAATATATATTAATGATTTAGATGAGGAAACTAAATGTAATATCTCCAAATTTGCAGATGATACAAAATTGGGTGTGAGGGTGAGTTGTGAGGAGGATGCAGAGAGGGTTCAGGGTGATTTGGACAAGTTGAGTGAGTGGGCAAATGCATGGTAGATGCAGTATAATGTGGATACATGTGAAGTTATCCACTTTACTAGCAAAAACAGGACGACAAATTATTATCTGAAGGGCTATAAACTGAGAGAGGGGAATATGCAGCGAGACCTGGGTGTTCTCGTACACCAGTCACTGAAGGTAAGCATGCAGCTGCAACAGGCGGCAGAAAAAGGCGAATGTTATGTTGGCCTTCATAGAGACAGGATTCGAGTACAGGAGCAGGGATGTTTTGCTGCAATTATACAGGGCCTTGGTGAGGCCGCACGTGGAATATTGTGTGCAGTTTTGGTCTCCTTATCTGTGGAAGGGTGTTCTTGCTATAGAGGGAATGCAGTAGAATTTTAGCAGACTGATTTCTGGGGTGGTAGGACTGTCGTATGAGGAGAGATATTAGGATTCTATTCACTGGAATTCAGAAAGTGAGGAGGGATCTCATCGAAACCTATAAAATTCTAACAGGACTTGACAGGGTAGATGCAGGAAGGATGTTCCCGATAGTGGGGGACTCCCGAACTAGGGCTCATAGTCTAAGGATACGGGGTAAAACTTTCAGGACTGAGATGAGGAGAAGTTCCTTCACCCAGAGAGTGGTGAGCCTGTGGAAATCTGTCATCCCGCCCATATCCAAGAGGGATTGGAATATTCTGGCCAGTGCCTCGGCTATTTCCACCATTCCTTCCCTCAGCAACCCTCATACATCCCATCCAGACTGGGTAAATGTTCAACTTTATTGTGGTACAAAAAGTGTTGGATTTAAAAGCGTTAACTGAATCTGTTTGTTCCGTGACTGTAATTAATGTCAGTCTCCATGGACCCTAATTGTGTTTTCCATCTTCTATTAATAAGGGGCTTCTTTCAATGTGTTATTCCATAGTGTCAGTGGGAGCATCAGCTCCGGCACTTACAGAGATCAACTGCTCCAGAGAGATAGAGAGAGGATAGATCAGAATCTGAGAACAAAAGACTGGAATGTTACAGCAATGGGTCAGAATCTGAGAACAATAGATTGGAATGTTACAACAATGGGTCAGAATCTGAGCACAATAGATTGGAATGTTACAACAATGGGTCAGAATCTGAGAACAATAGATTGGAATCTTACAACAATGGACAGGAGTTTATCCTCGGATCTTTACTCTCTTTCTACATATTATGATTGGCACTCATTAAACTTCCGTATCTATCTCGTACTGAAGATTATTCAATACATTTACTATCCCATCCTGGCTATTATTGGTGTCACTGGTAAGTCTCTCTATCTGGCTATTAATTCTTTAAACCATGTTTAACAGCATTACTGCTCCTGTAATTTACTCTGCCCTTCTTGCTGCCGTTGTTATGCTTGGTGAATATCTCCACCTATTTGCTTTATAAACCATTCTCAACTGTATTACAGTTCTTGTCATTTACTCTCTCATCTTTGCTGCTGTTGCTGTCTCTATTTCAGGCTAGGAGATCTGTAAACCTTGTTTCAATGAAATGCTGTTCTGTAATGTAAATTTGGGGAATACCGAAGCCAGTATCATTGGTCTCCATCACAAACTCCATCCCCTATCTGGGAAGCACATCCTCCACTCTGCCCAATATCTGAGCTTGAACGAGTCAGTTTACAACTTCTGTGTTATATTTAAACCTGAGCTGAGTTCATCTCCATATTCTTTCCATCACCAACCCTGCCTACTAACACCTCTGTAATATCACCCGTCTCCACTTCTGCCTCAGCCCATCTGCTGCAAAACCCTCATCCGTGTTACCGTTAAATCCACACTGGACTATTCCAATTCTATCCTGATCACCCTCCCAGTTATAAACCTCCATAAACCACAGTCCATCCAGCACTCTGCTGCCTGTATCCTAACTCACACCAAATCCCGATCACCCATCACCCCTGTGTTCACTGATCGACATTGGCTCCCAGTCTGGCAGCACCTTAATTTTATTATTCTCATTCCTGTGTTTGAATCTCTCCATGGCCTCACCCCTCCAGTTAGTCCCATTTCCCTGTCCATTTCCCATATTCCTGCAACTCTTTTGACATCAATCTTTTTTCAGTTCTCCTTTTAAAGTGAATTTATTTCCCTCTGTATCTATCCAGAGCCACGATTTTAGACTCTGCAGCACTACTGGTGCTGACGGTACAGAAGCTGGGATACATAAAATGATGAGAACCGCAGAGCCGACCACTGCTAGTGCACAATACCCCATGCTGGGCAGGGCTCCAGCAAACTCGTATCATCTATGTTCTATTCGTGTGGTCCTCACAGCCGGTCAATTCTAGTGTGGCCAGCACAGTGTCCCAAGCTGGGCAGGGCACTAGCTCAATCGTACCATATATGTGTTGTCCCTTTGAGGATGGAGTTGAAAGTGATGTCAATGTACCATACCGGGAACTTTGATGTACGTCTTTGAAACTTGGTCTGTGCATGTCCACTGACCGCCTGTGTTAGTCACTCTCAGCTGAACATACATTCAGCAGCACGAGGTACCCCCTCTAGTGTTATTTAAAAGCACCAGGCATCCAACTTACAGCTTTTGACTTACTTCTGCTATTGTAAAGTTAGTGGAGGTTCTGTGGATGGTTTTTTGGAGGTTGTGTTGTGAGCTGCTGCAGACATTCAGGAAGGACAGAGGATTTGGTGACCCAACTCTGGACGAGGTATGCGGACTGTAGTTACAGTGTCGCTGTGTCTGTAACATGACCAACACTTGGAGTAGAGACAGCAGAGAGGGGAAGCTCTGTAAAGAGGGAGGAGGAGGGGGCGTTGCCCGACCCACCCCGGGTTTTCCAAGAGCAATTTTCCTACCTGCACCGAACCCAGGAGCAGTGTGTGAGGTGACTCTGATTCAATAAGGAGATGGTCACAGAGCTGTGACACCTCCTGTAACACGACCTGGAGCCTCTCACCAGTGTGAGGACGGAGCTGTCAGTGGCTGTTAAGGTCACAGCTTCATTGAAACTCTCTGTATCTGGATCTTTCCAGGCAGGAGCCGGAGACATATCCAAAATACTGTCATAGAGTCATTTACAACACATAAGGAGGCCATTCGGTACCTCCATGCCAGCTCTGCTGGAACAATCCAGACAGTCCCACTCCCCCGCACAATCCCCATATCCCTGCAAGTTCATTTCCTTCAGGTGTCCAACCAGTTTCCTTTTGAAATCATTGATTGTCTCGTCTTCCACCACCCTCATGGGCAGTGAGTTCCAGCTCATTAACGTCAACTGTGTAAAAAAGTTCTTCCTCATTTTCCCCCTGCATCCCTTATCCCAAACCTTCCATCTGTGTCCCCTAGTCCGTGTTTCATCAGTTAATGGGAACAGTTTTTCCTTGTCTTTCTTATCTAAGTCTATCATAATCTTGGACACCTCTATCAAATCTCTCTCAATCTCCTTTACTCCAGAAAGAACATCTCCATCTTCTCCAAAGTAACCTTGTAACTGACCATCCCGCTCCCCCCCCGCACCCCCCACCCCCCCCCCCCCCCCGGCACCAATTCCTGGAACCATTTTGTTAAATCTCCTCTGCACCCTCCCAAGGACCTTCACATCCTTCGTAAAATGTGGTGACCAGAACTGGACACAGTTCTCTAGTTGGGGCCTAACCAAAGCTTTGTGAAGGTTCTGCATAACTTCCCTTATTTTGTATCTTTGTCTCTAATGATAAATCCCAAGATAGAACATAGAACATATAACAGTACACACAGTACAGGCCCTTCGGCCCACGATGTTGTGCCGAACCTTTAACCTACTCTAAGATCAAACTAACTACCTACCCGTCATTCTACTATCATCCATGTACCTATCCAAGAGTCGCTTAAATGCCCGTAATGTATCTGCTTCTACTACCACCGCTGGCAGCGCATTCCACACACCCACCACTCTCTGTGAAAAAAACCTACCTCTGACATCTCCCCGAAACCTTCCTCCAATCACCTTAAAATTATGCCCCCTGGTGATAGCCCTTTCCACTCTGGGAAATCGTCTCTGGCTATCCACTCTATCTATGCCTCTCATCATCTTGTACACCTCTATCAAGTCACCTCTCATCCTTCTTCGCTCCAATGAGAAAAGACCTCGCTCCCTCAATCTTTCTTCGTAGGACATGCCCTCCAGTCCAGGCAGCATCCTGTTAAATCTCCTCTGCACCCTCTCGAAAGCTACAACATCCTTCCTATAATGAGGCGACCAGAACAGAACAGAATATTCCAAGTGTGGTCGATATTTTGCTAAACACTCACCAAACAGGTCCTGCCCAGATCAATGCATATGGAGCCCCAGATCCTTCTGTTCTGGCATAAACGTTAGAACTGTGTCATTAAGTCTATATTGCCTTCCTATTCCTTCTGTTCAAATGCATCAGCTCACACTCCTCTTTATTAAATTCTACCTGCCACTTCTCTGTCCATTCTGCTTGCCTATCTCTCTCCTGTTGCAGGCAGTTTGTATCATCCTCACTGCTTACCACTCCTCCAAGTTTGGTATCTTCGGAAAATTTTGAAATTCTACTCTGTATTCCAGGATCATTTACATACAGCAAAAATAAATAAATAAATCAGTATTCCTAGCACTGAACCTTGGGGAACATCACTGTCTACCATCCTCCAGTCTGAAAAACAACCATTTAACACAAGCCTCTTTTTGTTGTCCTTTGGACAATTTTTGATCCAATTGGATGCTATTCCATGAGCTTCAATTTTGTTAACCAAGCTTTTGTGTGATTCTTCATCAAATACTTTCATAAAATCCATGTAGACAACATCCACCACATTCCCTTCACCAACCTTCTCTGATCATCAAAATAAATTCAATTAGTTCATCAAGCATAATCTGTCTTTTAGAAATCCGTGCTGACAATCCTTAAATAACTCAACCCTCTCCAAGAGTGTTTTGCCCTTTTTCCCTTATTATTGTTTCTAAAACCTTACTCACAACTGATGTCACACGAACTGACCAGTAGTTGCGAGGCCTGTGTGTTGTCCAGTGATAATTCTGGGAGATGAGGGTGACCATCTATGTCATCATTTCTCCCTCAGCAGGGAGAAGCAGGATGAGAGATCCCGTGGCTTTGTCAGGATAGCGGGATTGCTGATGGTGTAGGTTGCTCCTCCGGGCCCCCATTTCAATAGGGCGAGTCACAGGAACTGGAAGAACTCTCACTCCATTAATGTACAGTTGGTGTGAGAGCATGCCCAGTACATCATATTGGTGAATGTCCACTATGCTGGCTGCAGCCACCATACTTTCATTCTGAAGCAGTCAGCCGGTTCCAACACTTCGGTCTCCATGCTGATTCAGAATGTGGCCCCTCGGAGACAAAGGAATCCCCCTCTGGACACATCTCATGTTTCTACTCCCCCAAACCACCTCCCACCGCCAACCAACATCACACAATTAACTTGTGTATAACGTGGGCAATGGTGTCACCAGGAATAGACCATCGGTGTGATGAAGCAATGCTTCCGATGTCTGAACCTCTCGGGAGGAGCCCTCCACTACACACTGGATCAGGTGTCCAAGTTCATGGTGTTCTGCTGCACCCTTCATATCATCACCGTCATGAGGACACAGTCATTGGCACCAGGAATCCGGAGGACACTTCAGGAGCTGGAGGAAGCAGGGAGGATATTTCCTGGATGCCCTCGACCAGGACAATTCTTGCTACGATTTCGGTTCCCATAGGACAACTTCCCTTTCCCACCATGGATTCCCCATTCTCCACCATTACACCCATCTGAGACAGCGCATTACAATGTTATTACCGCACAAAAGGAACTATTCAGCCCGTCGTGTCTGCACCGGCTCTCCGCATAAGCAATTCACCTAATCCCATTCCCTGCCTTTTTCCCGTAACCCTGCACATTCTTCCTTCTCATATACCAGTTTATTCAGCTTTAGCATGTTTACAGATGTGGTCACCCCTCTGCTTAGGAGTATGCAGGGAGAGAGGGAATGGGTGATCACCAGACAGTCAAAAAGAATCAGGCAGGTAGTGCAGGAGACCCCTGAGTGCATCTCACTCTCCAACAGGTATTCAGTTCTGAATACTGAGGAAAATGATGCTTCAGCTGGGGAGTACAGCCAGAGCCAAGTCCATGGCACCACGGGTGGCTCAACTGCAGAGTGGGATACAGGGATGACGGAAAGAGCCAGAGTGATCGGTGGTTCAATAGTCAGGGGAACAGACAGGCGTTTCTGTGGCCTCAGACGTGAATCCAGAATGGTGTGTTGCCTCCCTGTTGCCAGGGTCAAGGATGTCACTGAGCGACTGCAGAGCATCCTGAAGGTGAAGGGGAACAGCCAGAGGTCGTGGTTCACATCGGAACCAACGACATCGGTAGAAAGAGGAATGTTGTCCTCTGGTCAGAATTTGGGAGCAATTAAAGAAATTGACAAGCAGGACGTCAAAAGTAGCAATCTCCGGATTACTCCCAATGCCACGCACAACTGAGCACAGAAATAGAAAGATAAGACAGATGGATGTTTGGCTGGAAATATGGTGCAGAAAGGAGGGCTTCATATTCCTGGGAAACTGGGACCGGCTCTGGGCGAGATGGGTCCTGTATAGGCCGGAAGATTTGCACCTGAACAGAGTCGGGACTGGGTTCCTTGTGGAACGTTTTGCGAGTACTGTTGGGGAGGGTTTAAACTAGTTTGGTAGGGGGATGGGGACCTGAGGGTAGACTCAGCCGGGACAAAATCAGCAATGAAAATGGAAGGCGGAAAATTAATGGATGAGTCTGGAATACAGAGGAAACAAAGGTTATAAAATAAAGATGAAGAGCTTAGCAGTGCTCAAGGGTATCTATTTCAATGCAAGGGGTATAGCAAATAAAGCAGATGAGCTGAGGGCACAGATAGACACGTGGTAGTATGGTATCATAGCTATTACAGAAACATGGCTTTAGGAGGGACAGGAATGGCAGCTCAACGTTCCTGGTTACCAGATTTTCAGACGCGATGGGGAAGGTGATAGGAAAGGAGGGGGAGTGACAATTTTGGTCAAGGTATCTATTGCAGCTGTGAGGAGGGATGATATGTTGGAAGGTTCATCAAGTGAGACCATATGGATTGAGCAAAGGAACCAAAAAGGGTCAATCACACTGCTGGGAGTGTTATCTCGACAGTCAAATAGTCAGAAGGAGATGGAAGAGCAGATATGTAGGCACCTCTCTGAGAAGTGCAAGAACAATAGGGCAGTAATAGTAGGAGATTTTCATTCCCCCAATATTAACTGGGATAATTTTAGGATGAAAAGATTTGAAGGAACAGAAATCTTGGGGTGCATTCAGGAGAACGTTTTTGACCAGGATGTAACAAGTCCAACAAGAGAAGGTGCCATTTTAGACATTGTTTTAGGAAATGAAGATGAGCAGGTGGAAGGAGTAGCAGTGGGAGAGCATTTTGGTGGGAATGATCATAATTCAGTTCGTTTTAACATAATTATGGAGCAGGACAAGAGATATATCAGCAGTTAGAGTTCTCAATGGGGCAAGGCTGATATTACTAAACTGTGGAGCAAAAGTGGACTGGAAACAGCTGCTTGAAGGTAATTCAGTCTCAGAGCAGTGGGAGGCATTCAAAGGGGAGATTCAAGAGGTTCAGGATAAGCATGTTCCCACAAAGAATAAGGGTGAGTCGGCCAAATCTCGAGTCCCATGGATGTCAAGGTGCCGACAGGGTCGGATAAGACAGAAAAGGGAAGCATATATCCGACACTGAGAACTGAATACTGCAGAAAGTTGTGAGGAGTTTAGAAAGTGGAGGGGTCAAATCCAAAAGGAAATTAGGAAATGAAAGAGAGGGAATGAAATAATATTGGCAAGCAAAATCAAGGTGAACCCAAAGATGTTTTCTCAATACATTACGAGTAAGAGGATAACTAAGGGGAGAGTAGGACCCATAATAGATCAGAAAGGTAACCTTTGTATAAGGGTGGAAGATATTGGTATGGTTCTTTATTGAACACTTTGCGTATGTCTTCAAAAAAGAGGGGGGATTTAGATATTGTCGTTAAGGAGGAGGAGTGTGAATTATTGGGTGTGTTAAACATAGGGAGAGAGGAAGTATTAATGGGATTAGTATCCTTGAAAGTTGAAAAATAACCACAGCTGGATGAAATGTACCCCAGGCTGTTCGAAGAAGCAAGAGAAGAAATAGCAGAGGGTCTGCCCACCATCATTTTCCAATCCTCACTAGATACAGTTGTGATGCTGGAGTATTGGAGAATTGCTAACATTGTACCTCTGTTTAAAAAGGGAGCGAAGGATAGTCTGAATAATTACAGGCCAGTCAGTCTAACCTCAGTAGTGGGCAAATTATTGGAATCTATTCTGAGAGACGGGATAAACTGTCACTTAGAGAGGCACAGGTTTTTCAAAGATAGTCAGCATGGATTTGTTAAGGGACGCTCTTGTTTGACCAAATTGATCGAATTTTTTGAAGATGTTACAAGCAATATAGATGAGGGTAGTGCAGTTGATGTGGTCTACATGGATTTTAGCAAGGCTTCTGACAAGGTCCCACATGAGAGACTGGTTCAAAAAATAAAATCCCATGGCATCCAGAGAAATGCAGCAAGGCAGATACAAAATTGGCTCAGTGGCAGGAAACAAAGGGTAATTATTGACAAGTATTTTTGCGACTGGAGGACTGTTTCCAGTGTCATTCCACAGGGCTCAGTAATGGTTCCCCTGCTTTTTGTGGTCATACTAAAGATTTAGACGTAAATGTAAGGGGTATGAATTAGACTTTTGCAGACGACACAAAGATTGGCCGTGTAGTCGACAGCGAGAAGGCTGCAGGAAGATGTTAATGGTCTGGTCAGATGAGCAGCAAAATGGGAACTTGCAGGTGGTGGTGTTTCCATACATCTGCTGCCCTTGCCCTTCTATATGGTAGAGGTTGTGTGTTTTGAAGGTGCTGTCGAAGGTGCATTGGTGTGTTGCTGCAGTGCATCTTGCAGATGGTACACACTGCTGCCACTGTGCGTCGGTGGTGGAGGGAGTGAATGTTGTGGATGGGGTGCCAATCATGTGATGCCTTGTCCTGGATGGTGCCGAGCTTCTTGAGTGTTGTTGGAGCTGCAGCCATCCAGGCAAGCAGAGAGAATTCCATCACACTCCTGACTTGTGCCTTGTAGATGGTGGACTGGCTTTGGGGAGTCAGGAGGTGAGTTACTCGCCTCAGGATTCCTCGCATATGACCTGCTCTTTTAGCCATGGTATTTATATGGCTATTGCTGTTCAGTTTCTGGTCAATGGTCGCCCCTGGGATGTTGATAGTGGGGGATTCAGCGATGGTGATGTCATTGAATGTCAACGGAGATGATTCGTCAAATGCCGCCTTGATGTCAGGGCAGTCACTCATACCTCACCTCTTGAGTTCCGCTCCTTTGTCCAAATTTGAGCCAAGGCTGTAATGAGGTCAAGAGCTTTGTGACCCTGGCGGAATGCAAACTGAGCGTCACTGAGCAGGTTATTGCTAAGCAAGTGCCGCTTGATGGCAGTGTCGATGACACCTTCCATCACTTTTCTGATGATTGAGAGGAGGCTGATGGGGCTGCAATTGGCCATGTTGGACTTGACCTGCTTTTTGTGTACAAGACATACCTGGGCAATTTTCCACATTGCAGGTTAGATGCCAATGTTGTAGCTGTACTGGAACAGCTTGATGGGGGAAT